>NC_043009.1:49881702-49931702 GCF_006345805.1 Octopus sinensis | reverse complement strand
ATTTTAATGATGTTCACGTAAAAAGCACCATTCGAATGTGGCTGATGCTAGTGCCGCCTTGACTGGCTTCCGTGCCGGTGGCACGTTAAAAGCACCAACTGATCGTGACCGCTGCCAGACTCCCCTGGCACCTGTGCCGGTGGCACGTAAAAAGCACCCACTACACTCACGGAGTGGTTGGTGTTAGGAAGGGCATCTAGCTGTAGAAACGCTGCCAGATCAGACTGGAGCCTGGTGCAGCCTCCTGACTTCCCAGACCCCGGTCGAACCGTCCAACCCGTGCTAGCACAGAAAACAGACGTTAAACGATGATGATGATGATGTTTGTGGTGATAGTTAATTAAGGTGGTAACATTTACAGAAGTGGTAACAGTTGTAGTGATGGTAATAGTAGTAGTAGCAAAACAGTTATAATAGTAGTATTTATAGTAGTGGTACCTGTTGTATAGGCATGGTATTCATAGTGGTGGTACCAGTTATATAGTTGAGGTAGCATTTATGATGGTGATAGCAATTATGGTTGGCATTTATGGTGGTAAAGGGGGGTCGTAGTTTTAGTAGTGCTAACAGTGGTGGTTGCAGTTGTAATGGTGATATTTATGGTGGTAGTAACAGTTATAACAACAACAAAGGCTCATACAACATTCTGGTTCCAATATTAATTGACAGAAATGATACCTTGTACCATTTTATTGTTTGAGATAAAATTGAATTTGACATTGAAACTACACACATATGTATATAGATGTGTATGTATGTATGAATGTTTGTATGTATGTATGTATGTTTGTATGTATATATGTATGTATGCATGTATGTATTTATGTTTATATGTATGTATGTATGTATGTATGTATGTATGTATGCATGTATGTATTTATTTATGTATGTATGTATGTATGTATGTATATATATATGTGTATATATATCTATATATATACACACACACACATATATATATACACACACATATGCATACTAACCAACATACATACATATATACATATATGTGCATATATGTAATATACGTTATAAACACACAACCATTTATATTATTTAATATTTGTACACAATATTATATTAATATATTCTCGTTTATTTAACTGGAGTTTATATAATGGCAGGAGAGATCAATACATCGTTGATATCACACTGCCATTATCAGGACGAATTAGCTTAGAACCATGAAAATATATGACATAAACTGATTAGGCTTTAGTAAGCAATTTTCACTTTCATATACACCTAGCTTATTTCTGTCTCTTTTTGCGTTCTTTCATTTTGTCTTACTACCTTTTATTCCTTCTTCTTTTCTTTATTATTATTTTCAAATTTCATTTCTTGTTTTATTTCTTTTTCCTTTTTTATATTTTTATCATATCACCATTTACATAGTAATTTGCTGAGCTGATGGAACAAGGACTGGCATAGAGATATATAGTCATATAGTTATACCACTAAGTTCATATCACACCATGGTTACATTGGCCTTTGAAATACTGGTTTGATTTGCTCAACTAGATACCCTGTCCCCAAAATTTGAGGCCCTGTTTCTATATTGTTTTCTCTCTCCTTGACTTATTTCTGACTCTCATTAACCGTTGTTAGATTTTCTTCCTGTATCACAAATTTCTCTTATTATTCTTTTTTTCTTTCTCTCTTTCTTCTCTTTCATTCAAATACTGAAGTTTAAATCTAGAACATGTGCAAAAATATAAATCTTGTTTGGATTCCATTTTTTTAGAGGAAAGATCTTGTGTGTGTGTGCTTATCCTACTGTTTAGAATAGAAACACCATACCTATGTGCTGACAGAAGTAACTAAAAGGCTTGGCATCAAGTAGGGTGCCTGGCCATAAAACACTACTACAAAATGTCCCATCCAATCCGTGCTAGCATGGAAAAGTGGATACACACACGACTATGATGATATATCAATTTTGTCAATGGCATCTGTGTGTCTGTTTATCTGCCATTCTTTAAGAGTGAAACCATATAACTATAGAGCCTTTCAAACTGGGAGGGTTTAACAAAAATGTTAGCTACTACAGTGAAACATATGGTAATATAACAGTGGTTGTTGAAAGTTAACAGCAAGCCAGATGGTTGCTGCTATCATCATCAGCCTGTTAATGTTATCATCTATGTTTCAGTGAGGCCAAAGAAAGATAGCATTTTGCATTTGGTAAAACGGACCACCATTGGAGTTGTGTTGTTGTGTAGTAAACTTTTTCCATAGACCAAAATATGCAGGCAAAATGTGTGTCACTAGTGGCATATAAGTACACATACATATGATCATGCGAATGCACACACACACACACACACAAAGTTCACGTGCATGCTGTTACTTATAGATGCATGAACAATGTAAACTCTATACAGAAATCATTTACACATGCTAATATGCAAATATGTGTGTGACTTTATATATATCATAAATATATATATATATATACATATACACACACATATATACATATACACACATATATGTATACATATATATATATACATATACACACATATATGTATATATATATATATACATATATATGTGTGTATATGTATATACATATACATGTATAAATGCATCTATGCATCTTTGTAAAACACTTAAAAGAACAAGTTTATTTATAAATTAGCAAATCATGAGCTACACATGTATATGTACACATTTCTATTATAAACACCACAGATAACATTCTCGCTCTCTCTCTCTCTTTCTGTCTCTCTCCCACTCTCTTTCTCACACATACATGTAGAAGCAAAAATAGTTTACACTCTTACAGTAGATATAAGTTCATTCATAAATTCATTTATGTACCACATACATTAACATGCTCACACACACACACACGGAAAGAAAAAATTACAAAGATTCAAAATGATGAACAAACCAGTATTCTTATATACAAGAATGAAACAGACATGGCTATTTTAAAGTTTATTTTATTTCATTTCTATTTTATTTGATGGTTTATTCAATATTAAGGGGCAGTGCCCTCAACCTTTGCAGGCCCTTTGAGACATGTGACATTGATATGGTTGATGTTCAGCTTGAAACCTCTGTAAACTGATCTGCACATCCAGTTTACTAAGTTACTTACATGTATGAGTGTATGTATTTATGTGTGCATGTGTGTGTGTGTCTGTGTATGTGTCTGTGTGCACACACATGTGTGTGTGTACACATTCTCTTTTAATATAGATAAAGACACCACGAAGTAGAGAAGCTTTTCAAATATTTACTGAGATGTTGTATACTAACATTAGCTGGAATATTTGTGGTTGAAGGAGAGTTTTGTTTGTGTGTATATGTGTGTGATTCCATGTGTGTGTATGGGTATTTATGTGTTCTGTATGTCAATGAACTGAATAATTAAGTTTTCTATCGGTGGTTGACTAGTTTTATGAACAAATAGGTTTTGGTACATTAATACCCTTACCCAAAGGCATTGACAGTATAAGCAAAATAGCAATGACCAGGAACTGAAACTCAACTGAGGACTTCCCACTTATGCTATAATAGTTGCTTCCTATGAACATTAGAGCAGGAAAATGCGAGATAATCATGTGAATGGATGACAGAACCTGTACAGCATCAATCACATTAGTTCCCTATGTCATGTGTTCAAATTCTACCAAGGTCTAATTTTCTTATTCGTCCTTCTAAGTTCAGAAGATTAAGTACATGATCAATGTAATTGATGAAACCCCCTGAAGGTAGTGCTCTAGTATGATTGCAGTCTATTGACTGAAACGAGTAAAAGATTAAAAGAATACTCAGAAGTGAGGACACCCTTTAGATATTAAAACTACAGCTAGATGGACTGGTCCAGCGAATTTTGTGTGTTAGAAGTAGCAAGGATTTCATATGAGCCATCAACATTTGTTCCACCTGCTAAGTTAGCAATGTAAACACTCAAAATAGACTGAAACGAGTAAAAGATTAAAAGAATACTCAGAGTTGAGGGCACCCCTTAGATATTAAAACTACAGCTAGATGGACTGGTCCAGCGAATTTTGTGTGTTAGAAGTAGCAAGGATTTCATATGAGCCATCAACATTTGTTCCACCTGCTAAGTTAGCAATGTAAACACTCAAAATAGATTTTGTGGCTTTTTATAGTAAATAACCTTCCTTTGATTTTAACAGCCTAATCCCAATGTGTGTTCATGACATGTACCAGTATTTGTCTGTGTGTTTTCATGGTATGTGTGTGTTTGATGTATTATATCTAGTTTATATATGTACAGGGTGGGTCATAAATTGTATAAGGGTTTTTTAAAAAAATCAATAAATTTGTTTCTGTAATAAACACAATTGGAAAAAGAAATATTGAATTTTTCAACGACTATAGTTCATGCTGAAACTATGTAGACTTGGTCTGATGGCAACTTACTACTTACACTATGTGTATGTATATATGTTGGGATCCAAGCATATCTATGTGCTCCTTTGTGTGCATATAAATGTCATGCACACACACACACACACACACACACACACACACACACACACACACATATATATTGATATAAGCACATACACATACACAACAGACATAGGTGCATGTATGAGTCTTTGTGGGTATGCATTTATAAATATGTTAATAAATGTAATTAATGTTTGCGTAAGTATATGTGTACGTATTATGTGTGCATATAGATATAAAATACATGAACATAGGCACAGGAGTGGCTGTGTGGTAAGTAGCTTGCTTACCAGCCACATGGTTCCGGGTTCAGTCCCACTGCATGGCATCTTGGGCAAGTGTCTTCTGCTATAGCCCCGGGCCAACCAATGCCTTGTGAGTGGATTTGGTAGATGGAAACTGAAAGAAGCCTGTTGTATATATGTATATATATATATATGTGTGTGTTTGTGTGTCTGTGTTTGTCCCCCTAGCATTGCTTGACAACTGATGCTGGTGTGTTTACGTCCCTGTCACTTAGCGGTTTGGCAAAATAGACCGATAGAATAAGTACTGGGCTTACAAAGAATAAGTCCCGGGGTCGATTTTCTCGACTAAAGGCGGTGCTCCAGCATGGCCACAGTCAAATGACTGAAACAAGTAAAAGAGTAAAAGAGTATGTTATATGTGTGCATATTTCTCATAGTTAGCTATTGAATTAATCTGTTGCCTAGTTTGATATCACCACCTGATCCTTGGGTGCTTTCATCAGATTCTACATCAATGCAAGCATTCAGTTCAGGTCTCTGGTCTGTAAGGGTTACTTCCTCTCTTCAGTCTTGGAGAACCTAAAGGAAAAGTCATGGATGGCCAATGTTCTTCTTGCTCTGAATGACCATAAAAAAACATGCTAAGATTGTCAACTAGTATTTGTACATTTACACACTTGGTGACAAAGGGAAATGACAATTTGGTCGTGAAACATTATAGTGTTTTCCATCAATTAGTTATAATGTAATTGTTAAGATAAATTCGTTATAACAATATTATAAAGAAAAAATACAGCAAGACAGATTTCTTACAAGTGCCACTCTTCATTTGTATATAAGGAGAGAAACAAGACAACTTTTATTAATTCTGGGCTACTATCCACTGTTTTTTAATAATTCAGTCTTAGGCTGTTGGTTTATTGGTTGAAAACCTACTTGACAACATCTGGAATTGAAGATATGAAACATCACTTTTTAAAATATTCACTTTTAAATCAAAACCTTACATCATAAATTTATGTATGAAGTTTCTTGTTAAGTTTGTTTTAAGCACAAAATGTCAAGTTATTTTATGAGACAAGCTTTTTCTCTGCCACATAACTCATATTTAGGGTCTGTCTGTTTGAGATAGTGCTATTAAAAGGAAGAAGGCAAGGAGCACTCTGTTCCTCAATTCAAATTCTATGTTCATTCCTTCACTTGACAAAACACATAAGTTCATGGGTGCATGTTATTACTGGTGGGCAAAGAAAGCATTTGCCTGCATTACCACTGTTGTTGTTTGCCAAATAGCACTGAATGTCTTTGTGTTTTTCCCCTAAAATTCTTTTTTTTATTTTCACTTCTTGTAAAATATTTGCATTTTGGCCTGTGATTAAATTGGCTTTTTTTAAAAAAAATTTATTTACTTCCTGTGTTTTATTCAAATTTTCCTTCTTTTTTTAAAAATTTTGGTGTAGATGTTGTCTCTCTCTTAGATGAGTAATTGCTCTTCTTAGGTTGAACATAAACACAAAAATTTATGTTGAAAAAGTCTGAAACTAACCAAGCTTTTGTATCTTTCCAAATACGAGAATTATTCTGATGTTTCAGAGAAGATCTCCAAAAGAAATATTTAAAACGACAAATGCTTTCTCTTTTCATTGTGCTTGTTAAAATTACAATCCCACAGAGTAACCAGTTGCACATCATTCTACATCAGACACGAATAATAATAATAATAATAATGATAATAATAATAATAATGATCCTTTCAACAATAGGATCAGGGCTTAAAATTTTAAAGTGGAGTGGGGGTGGGGAGGCTAGTCAGTTATATCAATCCCAGTGTGTAGTTGGTACTTATTTTATCAACCCTGAATAAATGAAAGACAAAGTTGTTCTCAATGGGAGTTGAACTCAGAACACAAAGAGCCACAAGGAATACCACAGGACATTGTTTTCTGGTGCTCTAACGATTCTGTCAATCCATCATCCTTGCAATAATAATGACCACAGGAGTAAAACTGCAACAACACCAACAGCAATAAATCATCCATTTCTTGTAAATTAGTAGCTAGCTGCTTATGTCAGTTTGGGGATAACGGAATGCTGTACTACTGAGAGGAGGCACAGAACTCTAACCTGCACCCTATTCCATTCCTTAGCGCAAGCTATGTGGATGTAAGAGGGGATACTGTTCCTATGGGATATCCATTCAGCTATGCCTCCTCCCCATCCCCACATATACACACATCGGCGGCATCTTATTTGAATCCATTCTCTGCCCCCTTCTATAGCCATTTCTTGTATCCTTGAACGGGATTTTGGCCTGTGGCCATGTTGGAGCACTGCATGATTTGTTGTGTGTCTCTTCCGTAAGAAATTACACATATCTATAATCTCAAGCTACATTCATCATGGTTGATTGTCAGAGAAAAAGGAAAAATATTTTCTCATCAGAAAAATTCAGATTGTTTCATCGATATGCAGTGTCCACAAAGTTTAGTGTGTGTGTGTGTGTGTGTGTGTGTGTGTGTGTATGTGTGTGTGTGTATGTGTGTGTATGTGTGTGTGTATGTGTGTATGTGTGTGTGTATGTGTGTACGTGATGAGGAGACAGTTCCACCAGGGACTGTGTTCATAATAGAAACTCCATGCTAACTGACCACTGTGCTGGATTGTACTTTGAGAATTGTTGTTGTTATCACTAGAACCTTCAACATCACCACCACCATCATCATCATCGTCCTCTGCAGCAGTGACACCATTATTATCACAACTTTCATCATCATCAATCATTACCACCATTATTATCATCAGCATCATCACTGATACCATCATCATTGTCATACCCCTCTCTGCCATCACCATTTTCACAACCACCACCACCACCACCACTATCACACCATCATCATCGTCGTTGTCATCAGTGGTTGCTTAGGCTGTACTTCTGCATAGTTCATTGATTTATCAGACAATAATTTGTGGACAGAATAAGCGTCAATTTATCAGTTGTTCTGGCTTGTTCATTGATCTGTTAGACAGTATTTTGGAGACACAATGGGTTTGACCAGCATGTCTGGACGATATATAGATGAGGTGGGAATAGAATACAGAATTGGGTAAGAATTTTGGTCAGATGTTTTGACACTTCCTCCAGCTTTAACCCTTTCGTTACCAACCCGGCTGAAACCGGCTCTGGCTCAAGATGCCATGCAGTGGGATTGAACCTGGAACCATGTGGTTGGTAAGCAAGCTACTTACCACACAGCCACTCCTGTGCCCATATATATATATATATATATATATCATATATCCAAAAAAGAACACTAAATCATAGAGCAATAATGTATTTATATGTAGTTGAGTCTATGCCTGGTCATAGAATGACCAGTGGTTTTGCATCTACAGCTTGCCAGACTCAAAAGCCAAAGATATATGTTCATAAGTTTTGAATTAAAATCTTCCACCAAACCTTAGTCACAATTTATGTTCCTAACACTAGCTTAATGATAACTAAGTTATTTTACTAAATTCTTTGTTATATTTAAAGTAATTTAAAGAAACACAGAGCATCTCAAAATAAATACAGTAGCAAAAGGGTTAAACCTATTCCTATTTAACAAATTTTCTTATTTCATGATTATTTTTGATGTATTGTGTACATACAAGATTTGCAAAGCTTCTCCTTAACTCTCTCAACTTTCTAGTATAAAATGCAATTACTTAGAAAAGTATTTGTGTTAACTTGATAATAGTTAATTCTTGTTTAGGAGTATTGATGTATTTTTTCTGTTCTGTTCTATGTGCAAGTTAAAAAATTAATGTACGAGTGGCTGTGTGGTAAGTAGCTTGTCTACCAACCACATGGTTCCGGGTTCAGTCCCACTGCATGGCATCTTGGGCAAGTGTCTTCTGCTATAGCCTCGGGCTGACCAATGCCTTGTGAGTGGATTTGGTAGACGGAAACTTAAAGAAGCCTGTTGTATATATGTATATATATATATATATGTATGTGTATGTGTGTATATGTTTGTGCGTCTGTGTTTGTTCCCCTAGCAGGACTGCGGCCATGCTGGAGCACAGCCTTTAGTCAAGCAAATCAACCCTGGGATTTATTCTTTGTAAGCCCAGTACTTATTCTATCAGTCTCTTTTGCCGAACCGCTAAGTAACGGGGACATAAACACACCAGCATCGGTTGTCAAGCGATGTTGGATGGGACAAACAGACACACAAACATATACGCACACATACATATATATATATATATACGACGGGTTTCTTTCAGTTTCCGTCTACTCACAAGGCTTTGGTCGGCCCGAGGCTATAGTAGAAGACACTTGCCCAAGGTGCCATGCAGTGGGACTGAACCCGGAACTATGTGGTTGGTAAACAAGCTACTTACCACACAGCCACTCCTGCACCTTTATATATATATATATATATATATATATATATATATATATATATATATATATATATATATATATATATATATTATATATACACATTATATATATATATATACACATTATATATATATATACATATATATATATGTACATATATATATGATGTTTGGGGTAAATTTGATAATTTTTTTTTATCTCCTGGGTCATTTTTTCACATTCTAACATGTCCTGAGCAATTTCCATGTGGAGTTACTTCTGCTGGGGATGAATTTTTGAACACACTTCATATATTGTGTGTGCATACTTTTTATTGTTCTCTGAGTGAAAATAGTTAAGTGTTCAACATCTACTTAAAAGAATATGCATAAAGCCTAGTATATGTATATATCTAATATCATCAAATATAATCCCACAAAACCACATACCATATAAGGGAAACTTTGTTGAATTGTTAGATTTTTTTGTTGTTTTTTTTTGCTTTTTTACAAAGTTTATTGGATAAAATTGTAAATTATTTTCATGACAGCCACATATATCTGCATTAAATTATGGCTCAAAACAAATACCAAATACAAAAACCAACAAACTGATGATATATAGCCGTTTAAAATCATGCAAATGAAATATATTAAATGCCCTTTATCCTTTATTTTAGGATTCATGTGTTAATTTATGTATATATTTGTGTATGTGTGTGTGTGTGAGTGCCTGTGTGCATGAATGTATGCATGTATATATATATATGTATATATGTATGTATGTTTAAGTATATATATATAAATATATATATATGCGTATGAATATATATATATAGGGAGAGAATTCACAAAAATAACAAATGACAAAGACCGGTGGTGTAGGCAATAAACAGATGTATTAGTATAACACGCTGGAAGTGAAAAAGTCTTTAACGTTTCAAGCCTGTGCTCTTCCACAGAAAGGAACACAGAAAGAAAATAAGGCGAGAAAATGAAGAATGTGTAGTGGCTAGTGATATATATATATCATCATCATCATCATCATCATCATCATCATCATTTAACGTCTGTTTTCCGTGCTAGCAAAGGCTGGATGGTTCGACCGGGGTCTGGGAAGCCAGGAGGCTGCACCAGGCTCCAGTTTGATCTGGCAGTGTTTCTACAGCTGGATGCCTTTCCTAATGCCAACCACTCCGTGAGTGTAGTGGGTGCTTTTTACGTGCCTTCACATGGGCATTGTGAGAGTAATAACCTGGTGTAGAACTCAATATACATATGTTTCTGAACAAAGTGTTAGATGAGTATAGGGAAGTAATAAGAAAAGAGGTGATGCAGGAAAAACAATGGTTATGTTGTGAACTTTATTAGCTTACAGATGTTTCTGCTATAACAGTCCACTGCATTTTATAGCTGAAACAGCTGTAAGCTAATGAAGTTCATAACATAACCATTGTTTTCTCTTTGTCACCTCTTTTCCTCTGTGTGTGTCTGTGTGTGTGTGTTATTTTGCTTGAGTCAGTCTCTTGCTACTCTGAGGTTCACCTGTGGGTGCACTTGGTCTTCAGGGGCAAATTATGACTCATGACTTGTCTGAAGACCCTATCCACCCCCAGGTGAAATTCCGAGTAATAAGAGACTGAATCAACCAAAATAAAGTGATAAAATATATTATTAATCTCTATGATGGTGTTGAGTATTTTGTTTCCCAACTGTCAACACTAAATAGATATCTCTATCTTGCTAGCTACACACACACATATATATGTATATATAGTAATATATATACACACACTTGCAACATGCATCTTCAGAATACACATTATAATTCAGTATTAGATTCTCTCTATATTAATTAATTAATTAGTTAATTCGATGAGACAATATATATGTGTCTCCATTGGATTTTATCTATATACCTTTGTTCCAAGTATGTTATAAAACTCGTTTGTAAGGTAAGAACATGAGTGGAAACTGTTGTCTAATCTGAAGTACAAATTAGCTTCAACTTTTGTTACCTTCTATATGGTCATTATCCCTAACTCTCTCTCTCTCTCACACACACACACACACACGTACACATACACACACACAATATGAGCTCAAAAGTGATGTTCCTTCTTATTGCAGCATCTGTAACTTCTATGCCCCCTTAACACTCCACCTACAAGAAACAGTGATAACCTATCAAAAGATATCTGCTGTCAACGAAATATTGTAAATAATGATGATTTGGGCCACCGTGAACATTTGTTGTCATGGTAACTTCTCAAAATACTCAAATAAATGATCAAACCAAATTATCAAACAAAAATAACATCCTGTATTGTGTGTGTGTGTGTATGTGTGTGTGTATCTATGGGCATGCATGTTTGTGTGTGTGTATGTGTGTGCAGGCATGTTATCTCTATAATAGTGTAAAAGAAATACATCTTTTACTTAATTGATCATAGCTCTACAAAATGTTTTGTTGTCTTCACCAAAATATCAATAATCAAGGAACCCTCTTCAACATTTACTGTTTTTCCTTAGAAAAATAAGAAACCAAAAAAAAAAAAAAAGTAGAAATAAAATAGGAAAGACATTTTCCCAAGATTTTTATCTGTGACAAGTTACTCCATTAAACTATCATAATTTCTTTCTTTTTTTATATAGAAACCAAAGAATTCTCCAATCATTTCTGGTTTGTTTTTGCTTTTACGAATTGGAAAAATTTTACAAAAGCTGTTTATGTCAAGCATAATTTAGAAATTTGGGTGCAATTTAATCAAGCATGCCATCTTTGGAAGCAGCCATGTTATCTGTGTATATTAATGTAGTTTTGAAATTTATTTCTTGTTTCCTTGTCAATACTTTTACCATGGTTCATTATGTCACTGGCATCAGCTCTGTCAGTATCTCACTTCCTTATCTGCATGGTGAATTATCAAAATGCCTTTACCACCATTTAATTGCAATTATCTGCAAGTTTGAAGTGACACCTCTCCTTATGGAATTTACCAAGCGTGAATACAGCAATGGTAAAGTGCTCTTATTGGGCTGTGGACTATGGGAATATATTTGCAATTAAAATTGTTGGCTGCAGATGGAGATGGATTTCATCTGATTTTATGGTGTTATCTTTCTACCAGTTGTCTTCTGTTGGAGAACTCAATATGGCAAGTTTTGTTGTTCTTCTTCATGTTAAAGTACACACTTGGAGTTTAATTGTGTTGTGAGGTTATAAAGAACTTTGATGTTCTTATTTTTCAATTTTTCTGTTTTGTTTTTTATATTTTGTATTCCTATTGTATTTTTTCCCCTGGCATTATTTCTCTCAAGATGGCTGCAACACTTGTAAGGACAGGCTGTTCTTTTCCTCTATGAATTGGACTTTAACACAATATATTGCCGTGTTTTAATGCTCATTATTCAGAATTAGGAAAACCCAGGTGTTAGTTGAAGATGGCATGATAGCTCTGTGACAGAAGACAATTGATTGCAATTAAACGGGATCACATCACTTTAGCAAGCAATTTAAGTTTATTAAGTAGTAAACAGTAAAATACTAAAAATGCACATTTAATGTATTCCAGGAACTACGATGCAGATGCTGTTGCAGACAGGTTCAAGTTCATTTCAGGGTGCTGAGGCATTGTCTTTGTTGTCTGGCTTATTGTTAAATCTCCCTATTATATTTTCTGTAGATCAAGTAATTTTAGTTGAATAACTTAGTATTTTTTGTGTAGACTATTTTCAGCTAGATGACCTCTTTATTTTCTGTTGATTAATTCTAGTTGATAACCAAGTATGTTTTGTGTAGATTAACCCTTTCATTACCAACCCAGCCAAAACCGCCTCTGGCTCTGTAGTACAAATGTCTTGTTTTCTTAAGTTTTGAAATAAAATCTTCCACCAAACTTTAGTCACAATTTATGTTCATAACACTAGCTTAATGGTAACTAAGTTATTTTACTAAATTCTTTGTTATATCTAAAATAATTGAAAGAAACACAGAGCATCTCAAAATAAATACGGTAATAAAAGGGTTAAATAATTTTAGTTGAATAGCCTAGTTTGTTTTATGAAGACTAAGTAATTTTGAATTGATAATCAAAAAATTAGGTAATTCTAATTTGATAATCTAGTATATTTTTTTATAAATCAACTCATTTTAATTAGATAATTTAGTATGTTTTCTTTAGTTTAGCTAATTTTAGTCGGATAACCTAGTATGTTTCAAGTAGATTAATTAATTCTAATTGGGTAGCTTAGTATATCTACTGTAGATTAATTCTAGTTGATATTTTTATTTTGTGTAGATTAATTAATTTTAGTGAATACCTCATCAGATAAATACCTCTTTGATAGCTAGTATGCTATCAAAATTTAGTAATATGTATTGTCTTTTACATGAACACTAAATCTTACACCATTAACATATATCTAGCTGTGTGCTTTCTTCTAAACTGTTACAAGGTTATATAAAATAATTCTCAACTGCAACAATGATAATTGTATTAGAATAGAGAGATGTCTCCTCTAGCTGGTTATCGATGCAATTAGATGTGTTACAATAAATATTGACATTAGTATATTGTCAAAAGTAGTTCATATATAGTCGCCTACTGTAGTTAAAAATGTCTTTGTTTTAAATAAATAATATTTCACTTCTGGTATTAAAAACATTTTGACATTAGCAGTGTGTTGCTTCCTGAAACTTGACTCTATAAAAATACTGATTTCTGAATTATTGTCAGGGATAACTCAAACTCTGTTTGATATCTGGTTGCAATTACTCACCTTAGTAGAAAGTGTCTTTTTGTCAACCACGTGGAAAATTACTTTCTTTCTAACTATCAAAACTGTTTCTCCTTGTCATGGTCTTCAGATATGAAGAATGAGAAAATGTCATTTTATGCTGTTAATAAGGTTCAAAAGAAAAGAAAATGGAAAAAGAAAAAAAAATTTCTAGAAACCTGACAATATTTGCTTTCCCTAGAAAAATATTGCAGCAGCCTGTACAATCATCTTATTAACTGTGGTTTTGACAATTCGAAGAGAAGGTCACTTTGCTTCTGAATTCATTTCATGTCAGTTGCTTGTTGTTTTACCACCCTGTATGCTTATCTGTGATATGGCAACCTAAAATTCTGACAGCACCTATAAAGGATTTCAAATTATTCCTTCCTTCCCAGTCTAATGATGAGCATGACAATAATAATGATAATAATGATAATAATAGGAGTGATGGTCATTATTTTGTTTCATTTATACGTATTTCCAGTTTTGTATAGTTGAATGCATCAGTGTTAATATATTGGGCTATTTTTGTTAGAGAAGTAGTAGCAATGTTGCAAATATAAAGTTATTTTTACTGATATTGCTGTTAATATGGAAGGTAAATTGATTATATATAAATTTCACCATTGTTTCGAGAAAGCTAGTTTTAAGGGTCAGAAAACAGAAATAGGGAGCACTGCTCCAAAATATACTTTGATAGCTGGTTTCCAAGACGGCAAAAAAAAAAATGTCAGAGAGCTGTCAACTTTTCAATGCTTGACCACAAGCCAACCAATGTACCAACATTACATCCTCTATACCAAGACAAAGAAGAAGACAACAGCAATTGTTCGGCTAAAAGAAACCTGTCAGACTTGTCAATAAGTTACTACAGCATCAGACTAGCTTGAATGGTTCCAGTAATCTATGCCCTTTTTTGATTTGAAGAAACACCGAAAACTGTCCTTATATATTCTCTTCCTTTTATTTTTTTTTATACATCATAGATTCTCTTTTAGCTTTATTTCTTTCTTTTTTTTTCTGCATTTAGTTTCTGGTTACATTCCCTTGAGATTACCAATCAACTCTCTTGCCATGTTTCTAAGAATTTACCCCTATTCAATGAGGGTGAGTTGGTAACCTGATAGTAATAATGTGTGTATGTGTATGTATACATATATAGCACATATCTATCTGTCTGTCTGTCTAACTATCTCTATATATAATAGATAGATAGATAGTCAGACATACTATCTATCTATCTATCTATCTCTCTCTCTATCTATCTATCTATCTATCTGTCTGTCTATCTATCTATCTATCTATCTATCTATCTATCTATCTATCTATCTATCTATCTATATATATATATATATATATATATATATAAGATTATATATATATAATCTTTATAAATCTTTGCAAGTTGGTTTTAGATGTCAAAAGTGTTCATAATTAAGTTATATGTAATGTTAATCTCACTGCGTAGCAAACAACCAGATTACAGTGAAGCATGACAGCAACTGATATTACGATCATTGAACTTTTTTTGCAGATATGTGTGCGCATGTGTGTGTGTGTGTGTGTTAGAATTACTAGCAAAAATACTAACACATACTTCAAAACAAGTTTTATTACTATATATACACTCACATTACACACACACATACACACATATGAATGCATATATGTATGTACGCATGCACATGCGTGCATATACACAGATGGATTTAAAGTATAACTTGCATGTAGGTACAAACTTATATAGCCACACACAACCAGCCATGCAATTAATATAACACACAAACATATTCGCTCTTTCTCCCTCCTTTATTGTTCCTAAATAACTCTTTCCTCCTTTCTCAATATCTATCAATCTTCTCTCTCTCTCTCTCTATATATATATATGTATATATATATATATGTATATATATATATATATATATAATATATATATATATTATATATATATATATAATATATATATATATATATAATATATATATATATATATTCCTTTTTGCATACAACTGAGGATATGTTGTATGATTTGATCAATTTCCTCTTCATATATACTACATCAGTGGGGGAGGAGCATAGATAGATATGAGAGTGCATGTGTACATATGTATGTATGTGTGTGTGTATATATATATATGTATAAATATGTGTTCAGATAAATGTTTGCGTATATGTGGGGGGCTAGGGGTGGGGGTGCAACTACTGATATTTACAGCTCAACATCATTTTCCTTCACTACAAATTGAATGAAGGCATAAAGAAATAAAAATAAAAAATACAACCAAAAACTTAAATCCTTCATTACTTTTCCTTCCTGTTTGAAAATGAAGTTGTCTAGAACAAAAAAAAAAAAAAGCAGGAAAGAAAGAACGACGTAAAACAAAAGGTAAAAACAAAACAAAATCCATGAAGATACTAAGAACAATTTCTTCGCATTTTTTACCTATTGTTTTCTATTTTTCTGCTTCAATGAATACTCAGTGGTTTTGTCTATAAAAAGAACCAAATTAAACCCAAACTAAAGAAAAATAAATCATGTAGGCCACACACATATAGATGTATATATATATATATATATGTTTCTATGCATTTTGTATACATGTATGTATGTAGATAGCTAGCTCTTTGAGACTGAACTAGTTCTTGTCAGCCAATCATATTTGCTGTAATGTCGTCTATTGAGGATAAAGTTCCTGCTTCATTTCATTTTTGTTGTTGTCTTTATATATATATAATTGATCTATTCTGGTTGATGTAAGCCAAACGTACCAATTCTACTTCCCACTCCATCACTACTACTACCGCTCAACAGGTGAACTTTTACTTCTCTACAATAGCCCACTTCTATGATAACAAGCGTACCGATGGTGATGGTATTAGTGGTGGTGATTGCTGTCACTAACAAGCCGCATACCTATTCTGTGTCACATGTTATAAAACACCAACTGTTTTATTTATTTATCCATTTATTTATTTTACAAATCACTGCCATATACACAGGATGTCTTTGTATTCTTTGATATATCATGTTTGCCGAATCATCAGATTCACTACCTTTAAAATGCAGTATACCTACTCCATCTAAATCACATACTACAATGAATTGAGCCAACAGGGGTGTCTCCTCCATGGTAATTGACCTGTCAGAAATCACAACCAAATTTCCCTCAAATTTCACAACCCTAATATTGTAAAATAAAAACAGGAACATTAGATAATATAGTCCTAGATAGACCATATCTGTGAGTAAAAAAATCCAGATCATCATCATCATTATAATCTTTTAGCGTCCGCTTTCCATGCTAGCATGTGTTGGACGGTTCAACTGGGGTCTGGGAAGCCAGAAGGCTGCACCAGGCCCAGTCTGATCTGGCAATGTTTCTACGGCTGGATGCCCTTCCAGATGCCAACCACTCCATGAGTGTAGTGGGTGCTTTTACGTGCCACTCAAGGCTGGCAAACAGCCACGATCGGATGGTGCTTTTTACGTGCTACTGGCAGAAATCATTTGATTCTATTTGACTACTTGATCAAGGCCAACCTAGGGCCAAATAACAATATATATCATGGAACTAAATCAAATATATATTCCTATCTTATAGTAAAGCAGTTGACTTATCCTTTGATATCCACCGTCTACCACATATCTCTCAATCTACTATATCTCATATTTATTCTTGTCTCACATGATCCTTCATGACTAGCTTATCTGTCACTATTACAAGACAAGGCAAGGCATCTAAGTTATATGCCTATAAAACATGATCTCTGCTGCCTCGTGCCTTATTTATGTTCAAGAATATCTATCTACTCTAGCTGTATCGCATATTACAAAAATTAACTCACATATGGTTACCATCCAAGAAGTTCAGAAGCTGGTTAAGTTATAATCTATACAATGTAACCTGTGTATCATCAGAATAACATCCCATCGTACAGTGTTACAAAAGTTGTTCCCATGTCTCTATTACCCGCACGCGCACACACACACACAAACACACACACACATCAATACAGTTTTGACTCTAGCCTTTACAGCATGGTTTGTACTCACTCCTGCCCAAACTATCAATTCAAAATACATACAGTATGTTGTATGTATATCTCATTAATAACTTTACCTACTGCTACAGAATCACCCAAAATTACAGTAACTCTGGTTCCGGTAGAGGTAGTTGTATTGTTTGTTTTGTTTAGCCACAGGTATGACTGTGAGGTTAAGAAACTTGCTTTGTGGTTCGGGGTTAAGTCCTACTCTGCAGAATCTTGGGCAAATGTCTTCTACTGTAGTTCTGAGATGACCACTTGTGAGTGAATTTGGTAGGAGGAAATTGTGTAGAAGCCTATTGTGTGCACGTGTGTATGTGTACATGTCTTTGTGTCGGTGAGTGCATGCATGCATGTGTGTGTGTGAATGTGTTTGTGTGTGTGTGTGTGCATGTGCATCTAGGTGTTTGTGTTTGTTTGTTCCTCTCACTGGTTGACAACTGGTGTTGGCTTGTTTACATCCTTTTAACTTCGCAGTCCAGCAAAAAAAAAACAAAAAAACAATAGAATAAGTACTAGATGTAAAATGAAGTAAAGGGTGGATTTCTTTGACTAAAGCCCGCCAAAGCAGTGCCCCAGCATGGTCACATTTTAATGTTTGAAACAAGTAAGAAATAAGAGATCAGAGATTCCATACAAATGTATTACAATTTATAATGTGGAAATCATTGTCCAAAGTGTCCTTTATAAGGTGGCAGTTCGTGATTTGAGGTAGATGTCTCTGATCAGGTCGAGAGCTCTTTAATTTAATTTATGTTTCACCTGCTGCTATTACTCCTGCTGCTAATGATCTGTCACTGCTTTCCAACAAACCAACTTTGCTCCAAATATTGTTATGGTGCCATAAAGTTGCTGATTATATTGTTTCACTATACAAGCGCAGCATATTTTCACTGACATGCAACATCCTGTTAAATTATAACTATGTGGAATGCTAATTATATACAGAAACAACAAAGGAACTGCTTTGTGGTTGCCTGACCTGCTAGAAAGAGCAACCAGATTTC
Organism: Octopus sinensis; assembly: GCF_006345805.1. Lineage (NCBI taxonomy): Eukaryota > Metazoa > Mollusca > Cephalopoda > Octopoda > Octopodidae > Octopus > Octopus sinensis. The sequence goes on along the minus strand of NC_043009.1, from coordinate 49,912,810 downwards.
CTTTAAATCATGTCCTACCATCTTAAAATTTAATCTAAGGCTACATTGGATAATTCAGAATTAGTTACATGAGACAATCATTGCTGAAGAAAATAATCAAGGCTTGTAGCACTCTCAGACACTTCTTGACTAGTAAGATTAATAAATTAAATTGTTGGTGTCTTACTCAAACCTCTGCAGGTTTATATCTGTTAACCCTTTCGTTACTGTATTTGTTTTGAGATGCTCTGTCTTTCTTTCAATTCCTTTAAATATAACAAAGAATTTAGTAAACTAACTTAGTTATCATTCAGCTAGTGTTAGGAACATAAATTGTGAATAAGGTTTAAGTGGAAGATTTTAATTCAGAACTTATGAAAACAAGATATTTGTACTCAGAACCAGAGCCGGTTTCAGCCGGGTTAGTAATGAAAGGGTTAAACTGTTGAAAAGGAAATGTGACCAGTGAAGGAGCTTCATGGGGTTTCTGTGAGGGTTTCACAGTTGTAATGAGATTAAACACATTGTTTAACCCTCTCAGACTTGGGCCGCTGTGTCTAACTTTACCTCCACCTGGGCTCCTGAACAAAAAAATAAATAGTTGTATACTCAGCTCAAGAGTAACAACTGTGGGCAAACTAACGGACAGAATTAGCTGCATCTTCTTTTTCTACTTATGTTGTTCATTACTGCTTTACCAGGGACCCAACTGAGTTGACATTCAACTTATTCCCACCATAGCAGGAATACAGCATAATACCGAGTTTGCTCTATATTTATTGAAGATGGTATTCCAGAATGGCCTCAGAAATGGTTGCTTAATCCCTTCAATACTAATCCGTTGGAGATTGCTTCTGGTTCTGTGAGAAAAACGTCTTATCTTAAAATGTTCATATTTCAGATCTCTCTTTATGATTTGATGTAAGAACCATTTTTGTTGTCATTCAAACAATCATTTTACTAAACCTCACCAAATTCTTGGTTAATATGAAAAGTAATTATCTTCAAAAATTTTTAAAAACCTATATTCAATTATGGTGATGCCTTTGTATATCCAGAACCTACTGTCTGAAACTAGCAAAAAATGTATTTCATTATAAACGTGATCATGAAAGGGTTAAAATGAACTAAAGAAAATAGACTAAGATGTCTAAAATTTGCCTCAATCCTATAACTATATGAAGCTTAACTAGATTTGGACAACTGAGAGTACAGAGATCCCTTCTGAACAGGATACCAGTTTGTCATGGGGTTAAATTCAACAGAAGCTGAGTAAATTAGAGCAACATTAAATGATGAGTCTTCTCAAGGACACAATGTGTTGTTCGATCTGAGAATTGAACCAACAACCCAATGCTTCTGAGCCCAGCACCTCCAACCACTAATTCACACCATCCATGAGACTATAATTGATATAATAGATATTTTGTCAGTCCCACTGCATGACGCCTTGGGTAAGTGCCTTCTACCATAGCCTCAGGCCAATGAAAGCCTTGTGAGTGGATTTGGTAGATGGAAACTGAAAGAAGCCCATCGTATGTATGTGTGTACTTTTGTGTGTGTTTGTGTGTTTGTCCCCCCATCACTGCTTGACAACCAGTGTTGGTGTGTTTATGTCCCGTACCTTAGTGGTTTGGCAAAAAGAGACTGATAAATACTCAGCTTAAAAATAAGCCTGGGGTCGGCTTGCTTTGACTAAAACCCTTTGAGGCAGTGCTCCAGCAAGGCTGCAGTCAATCAAATGACTGAAACAAGTAAAAGAATAAAAGATAAAAGAATTAGAAAAAAACATAACTGGGTCTTTGCAGTAGATATTAAACCTGTACGATGTGAATAATATTAAGAAATATAACCTTTCAGCCCCAGTGTCTTTAGGGAAAGGTTATTGAAGAGAGAAATTATCATTACCAAATGACTCCCAGTTGTGTACTCCATGTTACCCCACTGTTAATTATAGAGTTCTTTAATGAGGATTAAATTTCATGTTCCATATTCTTGACTCTGTTCACCACTGATTTTCACCATCACAGCTACCACAATGTGATCTGTCTAGGGCTATAACTTCGTACTTTCACTTTTCATCACAACTGTTATACCAATAATAATGATAGTAGTAGTAATAATAATAATAATAATAATGATGATAATAATAATAATAGTAATAATAATAACCGAAAATTATATGAGAATGATCCCTGGCTTACCATCCCTGCAAGAAGTGCAAAATATTGTCTTAACTGGTACATCACACGTATTGAGAAGAGCATTGTCGATGTGAGAACTATTACTACCCATGTATTTTAATTTAACTTAAAAAAAAAAAAATGAACGAACTAGTGAGTTTAGTTTAATGGCTTACCAATGTAAACTATGAGTTTCTTTGCCCTAGGAGTCAGGAAGACACTCGGCAAGAAATGGAAGCAAATTTGAAAGAAGAAAAAAAAAGATAATAATAATAATGATAATAATAATAATTTCAAATTTTGGCACAAGGCCAGCAATTCCAGGGAGGGGATAAGACAATTACATTGACTCTAGTGTTTAACTGGTACTTATTCTATCGACCCTGAAAGGATGAAAGGCAAAGTCAACTTCGGTGGAATTTGAACTGTGAATGTAAAGATGCACAAAATGGTGCTGTACATTTTTCTCGGCTTGCTAATGATTCTTTTAGCTCACCACCTTAATAATAATAATAATAATAATAATAATAATAATAATAATATATAATAATAATAATGATAATAATAATAATAATAATAATAATAATAATAATAACAATAACAACAACAACAACAACAACAACAACAACAACAACAACAACAACAACAACAATTACTATGATCATCATCACATTCTTCTTTATCATCACTACCACCACTCATTGCTGGAGTGCTGCCTTCCAACATATTATCATCACTATCATTATCATCATCAACGACTGTAGCACTGTCATCACCATCTTTATCGTCATTATCATCAACAACAGCAGTAGCATCACCATTGTCGTCTTCATCATTAGTAATGCTAGTAGGAGTTCTGCAAGCAGAAATGAAGCCTAGGTTGCAATTTGTCCTCAGCAATTTTTCCTTCAGTTTGACAACATGAATCTCCCTAAATAAATTGCTGTCACCTTTCCACACACACACACACACACACACATACACACAAACTCACACATACACACAAACTCACACACACACAAACTCACACATGTACAAACTCACACACGCACGTAAGCACACAGAGGTTTCTTAATAGTAAGTGCAATATGCCTGCCATTCCTGTGGCATCCCAGCCTTAAACCCAAGTCGAATTTCGCAATAAAACTATATCTTCATAAATCTTTTGATGAGTAAAATTCCGAACATACTTTTGCTTTCTTTCTCTTATCAGACCAAAACTTTATATGCAATGGGTGGGTGGAAGTCATGGTAGGCTTGGAACAGAAAGGAGAAGCGTTGGCTTCATTGGTGCCTGTTCAAAGACATTTTGATACAAGACTTGTCTTTAGACTCATTAATTGCATATTTTTACAGGTTCCATATTACTTAAGTGAAACCTTATTAATTCCACAGTTTAGTGATTGGCCCCTGGCAGTCATTAACTACATTTTCTCAGAGATTATTTTAATTTCAGAGACAGACATTAAAATATTAAGAGGAAAAAGGCGTGGAAGAAGAGGGGAAAAAAAGCTAAGTAGTAATGAAATGTTCTCTCTTAAAAAGATGTTTTATATATCTATATTACATCTATGCTTCTGTCTGTGAGTCACTATTTTGACTTATGGAACAAAACTTTAGGTGGCTTTCAGAAGCCCTGTACATGAAAAGGATATTATCTTTGCTTGTTTGAGTATTTTTTATTCTTGGATAAACCACCTAGTGACAATTCTTTTCTGTTTGTCTGTCTGTCTGTCTCTCTCTCTCTCTCTCTCTCTCTCTCTCTCTCTCTCTCTCATATATATATATATATGTATATATATATATACAAACATACGTACACACACACTCATACACACACACATATACAGCATATAAATGTTAACTATCTGCTGTCCATTTCTACAGAGAGTGTTTTAGATGTTCAGTTAATGGATCTACCTAATCCTTGAATTAAAATAGAAGTAGCTGAGTATTCCATAGCTCAGTAAAATCTAATCCTCATGCCGAATCAGCATGACACAGCTTGTCCTAGAGCTGTGGAGTTGTCCCTTTGAATTGCAAATAAATTCCTGCTAACAAGCTTTCACACTCATTCCATCTTTCCAGTTTCACTCACAAACTTTTTAACCACTTGGTCATTCTTGCCTCTATGTGTATAAGTAATAATTCTTTTTACTACTGACACAAGGCCGAAAATTTAGGAGTAGAGGGCAACCTGATTATATTGGCCTTAGTGAAATTTGAACTGAGAATGTAAAACCTGAAGAAATGCTGCTAATGATTCTGCAAGCTTGTCACCTTTCATGCATTTGTAATAAAGGTTTCAAATTTTGGCCCAAGGCCTGCAAGTTTGAGGGTTGGGGTCAGTCGATTATATCATTCCCAGTGCTCAACTGGTCCTTCTTTTATAGAATCTGAAAGGATGAAAATCAAAGTTGACCTCAGTGGAATTTGAACTCAAAACATAATGATAAATGAAATACTGCTAAGGATTTTGTCTGGCATGCAAACGATTCTGCTAGCTCATCACCTTCAGTGCATATGTAATAAGTAACATCATTGTATGCTGAGACCATCTGCTACCTAGGGTCAGTTCTTCATCAACATTCATTTCTATTTGTCAACAGTGCCATAGTGAAAATCAGGCATGTATTAGACAATTAAGCATAATTAATTTCACAGTTTTCTTGGGAGAAGGAAAAAAACAGTTACCAAGAAACAAGTGGAAAATTCTCTAACCGATGATAGTGATATGGAAACCTAAACTTAAATCCAGACAAATTTTATTCAAATTAATTTTAAAATTTCAAATAGACATGAATAGAACTTCCATGGAACAAGAATTGAGGTGAATGATAAAAATTAAATTGCAACTCCAGTTGCAATTTAATTTTTAAAAATACTTCTTTTTTTGCTATTGATTTATTTTAATGCTTGAAATGTAATCATATTTTTCCATTGAAGTTAGAATTTAAATTTTAGGTTCAATAGATATATATAAATATATATAAAGTTTCATCCTGTATCTACTAATTTCAAGTTACGCATCTCAGGTCATCAAATTATAATACAGCACATTGCTAAACACATGCACAGACATGTGCAGACATAAACACTGTTGTAATTCATATCCCTTATTAAAACCATAATAGAAAAACTTGTAGATCCTTTAATCTACTACCAGCTCATAGAAATAAGCACCAAAATTTGTTTCATTATTTCATTTACGTCAGTAAGTTATTGGTTTGGTTTTATGTCACTCATCTGTTTCTCATTGAGATTGAATTTCATTTTTTATTTGTATATTTGTTTAATAAGGTGAGGGAATGAGGGCTTAGGTTTCAAATTCTTCTATCTAACATTTGCTGTTATGATACTTGTATTAATTTATTTAGTAATAAAGTTTTGACACGATGTATAGAAATATGATTATTAGATTATTTTTTGTTGTAGGAATTAATGAAATTAATTCCTGTTTCCTATAGAATATGCTTTTGAACTGCCACCTCATTCGACCAAAAAGTTTCTACCTCAGTTAACTAAAAACATTGCCAGTTCAGTCAGTTATGTCTTCTAATGTTTCCATTTCCATTTAGTAAGTTTTCTAATGTTATCAGCACCATCTACTAACTAATGAAGAAGTTTTTATTTAAAACAAAATAGTATATGTTGGACATTGCAGTCACCAATTTTTTGTTATTTTCTAACATAGTTGTCAACTAAGTTTTCTAAAGTTGCTAACTACCTTTGACACCTCCTTTTTTGAAGTTGCTACTCCTTCTAAGAAATTTTTGTAATGCCCAGCCTCTAACTTTTCTGAAATTGCCAGCCCTATCTCTTACATTTTCTGAAATTACCAGATCCAGCTTTTAACTTTTCTAAAGTGTTATGTTTTGTAAAGTTATCAGTTCCAACAGTTAAATTACCACTTCCACCTGTTGAGTTTTTCTAAGTTGTTAGCTCCAGCTATCAAGTTTTCTAAAACGGTCAGTAGCATCTTTCACTCTTTGATTCTTATCTGCTAAAGAGCTTTTGGTTCTTTCCATAAAATCACTTGCAAATATGTAATATTTGATGATAGTTACAAATAAATGTAAGAGACAAGGAGGTTGATAGATCTTGGTGTGAATATTATACTTGTTTATCATGTTCCACCTTACATCATCACACTAAGAAGTAGACGAAATTCTAGTTTTTTTTTGTTTTTGTTTTTGTGCATTTTTTTCTTCCTCTTCTTCTTCCAGTTGTTCTGAGATTGTCATTTCCCAAGAAATGATTTCTCTGATTTTATCAGTAACCAACTAATGAGTCTTCATGAGATTCTGGTTGGACAAAGAATTTGAATTTTCTATGAGGATATGTGTGTGGGTAAGGTTCATAGATAGCTCAGTGGAGAGATATCAAGTGCTAGCATTTATAAGTCTATGAAGTAGTTGGAGAGAAGGTAGGTCTAAATTAACAAAAATCTTTAGGTGATGTCTGTGAGCAGAACATTGTAGGAGTGTGTGTCGGGAGTGGGTACATTGGAGTAGCATTGCTTTGACAATGACATGATAGAAGTCAATGAGGCTAGATGTTGAAGGAAGGAGTAGTTTTTAAGTTGACAAGTTTCAGTCTGATGGTCTGGATGACATGTACAAAGCTTGTTCTTTATTTGTAGATTCTTTTGAATAGTTATAAAAATCAGTTCTGGATCACAGATGGAGTCTATTCTGACAAATCAGCTCTTGACAGACAATTGGGATTTTGGCAGTATGTATGGCCTTAGAACAGAAGAAATACCCTCCTCCTACTTACACATACTACCTGCATTCTTCCTTTCTATTTCCCTCTCTGCATTTCTCACTCCTCTCTCTCTCTCTTCCCTTCTCTCTCTCTCTCTCTCTCATGTACTCATCTTTTGGATCACTTGAGAAGAGCAGAAGAAAAGCTAGCAACGATGGGAGCTTGAAAGTGAGCAGACTGTGCACTGCTCTCTGTTGAGAAGTAAAGGAGGTGGCTTTAGGTTTATGGGAGGAGTGGGTAGAGGATTCTTGAGAGAGAACAAAGTGAAGTCAGTCAGGAAGCTTTTGATGTCATATCAGCAGTGGAAAGGCAACCACTTTAGTTCCACGGTCTGTGACCAATTACCAATATTTTCAAGATTTTTCGAAACTATCTTTAATCTTTTCAATGCATATGGGCACAAACATACTCATGTTCCAGTGAAGAAGGCAAAGACATCGCCCCCACTTCTTTGCTTACACCCTTCCACCTTATTTTCTCTTCATTCTCCTCTTCTACAGTTAAATTCTAACTTCTCCACATTTTTCTCTCTCTCTCCCTCTTTCTTAATGTCTTATACTCTGTGATTCAATTGGTTTTAAATCTCATTCTCATGGAACAAAGCTGTTCACCTCTCATCTCCAGGTTACATATACATATTACATATACTTGTATTCTGCACAGATTATGCATATACTCACATTCATACATACTAATTCATGTGTTTATGTATGCGTAATATTATATAGTTATGGATATTAAATATATATAATATGTATATTAAATATATCTCAAAAGTTTATATATATTAAATTCATAAGCATTAAAAATTTATATATTTATATAAAAATACTCATTAACCAATAAAGTATGAAATACTGACACTAAGTGACAGTGATAATAAAGATATATTAAATATGTATATACATATGTATGTGTACATCTATACATGTATATACACATGCATGTTTATATGTTTATGTATATATACATACAAGCATATATGTAAGTACATACACACACACAAAAGCATATATACATTTGTTTGTGTCTGTGTGTGTGTATATATATATATATATATATATATATTCTTTTATTCTTTTAGTCATTTGACTGCAGCCATTCTGCAGCACTGCCTTTAGTCGAACAAATTGACCCCATGACTTATTCTTTGTAAGCCTAGTTCTTATTCTATCAGTCTCTTTTGCTGAACTGCTAAGTTATGGGGACATAAACACACCAACATCGGTTGTCAAGTGATGGTGGTGGGGACAAACAGAAATACACACAAATATATATATATGATGAGCTTCTTTCAGTTTCCATATACCAAACCCACTCACAAGACTTTGGTAAGCCCAAGTCTATAGTAGTGGGACTGAACCCGGAACCTTGTGGTTAGGAAGCAAGCTTCTTACCACATAGCCACTCCTGTACCTTGTGGACTACCTTACTTTTTTAAAAGCCAGAATTGCATTAGATGTCAAATATTGGAAGACTGACATAGAACACTTATAAGCGTAGAGCACCAGCAGAGCACTGCTATTCTTTATATTGAAAGGTGCACTCATCTACTGCTGGGATGTGTTTACATTCTTATTTTACCCACAGTTAGGTTTTGTAATATATAAATGTATTCTGCTCTTCTGATTTACACTCTGTGGTGCATAAAAATATTTTTAAAATAATGATCAGCCTCCAAAAGCACAAATATGCAAATTAGGCTGTTCAGTATGGTACTAGTCTAATTTATGACTGCCATATCATGAACTTGAATCTTCTGTGCTCTTGATTTGTGAATGAAACCTGATACATTGTCCCCTAGGAGCTTTCAACAAACCATGAAATGATCCATTGGGTGACAATCCTCCCCCACCCCATAAAAAGCATATTAGGGATTTGTTTACATTCTTACCTCACCCACAGTTAGGCTTCGTAATATTTAAATTTATCAAAGTTATTCTGATTCATGATACACATAACATTTGTGTGCGTGTATGTGTGTATATATGCTTTTTTTTGCTTATGTATGTACACACACTTTCCTGCATACATACACACAATATTGTATTACATACAAGGTGGCCCAAAAGTAGGTTTACAGTTATCACGCAGGCACTTTAAAGGTGTTTTAAAAACATTTTATTACATTTAAATTTCCATCTTGCAATTAACTAAATTACCTTAGAATAATTGTTTCATACCTTTTTATAATTAAGATCTAAACTGTTAATGTATGAATGCGAAAGAGATAGTTGAATAACTGTAAACCTACTTTTGGGCCACCCTATACCATCATCATCATCATCATCATCGTTTAACGTCCGCTTTCCATGCTAGCATGGGTTGGATGATTCGACCGGAGTCTGGAAAGCCAGAAGGCTGCACCAGGCCCAGTCTTTTCTGGCAGTGTTTCTACAGCTGGATGTCCTTCCTAACGCCAACCACTCCGTGAGTGTAGTGGGTGCTTTTTACGAGCCACCGGCACAGGTGCCAGACGAGGCTGGCAAACGGCCACGATCGGATGGTGCTTTTTACGTGCCACTGGCACGGAGACCAGACGAAGCTGGCAATGGCCACGGTCGGATAGTGCTTTTTACGTGCCACCGGCACGGAAGCCAGTCAGGGCGCCGCTGGCTACGGCCACGTTCGGATATAAATACTTATATAAACACCTTATTCATACAGGTCTGCATACACACTGACAAATTTACATGCTTACATATGTACACATGCATTGATACACATACACTCACATGCATGAATATATATTCTTACTCACGTATGCATGGATACTTACATGTACATGCACATACTCTTTTGTGTCACGCGAAGCAGACTAGGCATCTTCTCTGTTTTGGTTTGTTTTTTTCCCATTTATTTTCTCAAAACTGATTTTTGTTTGTTTTCCATTGCTGTAGGATAATGAAGAGTCAATATTTAGTGTAATGATCTCTTGCTTAAATTTCATCTCCGCATTTCTTTTAGATGGTGTACAGTAGAGAGTTATATGATTTAGGTCTTTCTCAAAGAAAATGGTCATGGAAAAGTACTGAGATTTGAAAACTGTTTACTCAGTACTGCTTACTATAAAAACAACAAGCAAAAACAGTCTGCTAGAAATAGTAGCTACATCTCCAAATTACACCTTACTATAATTAAAAATGAAGTATAATAGTGTAGCTTTTGATATTTGGTACAACTGGATAGCCATAGTTTGGAATGCATTTCATCATTGGTTTACTCAGCTAGGATATACCTGGAGTTAACCATCAACCATGCTTTTATGAACAGGTTACTGAAATATGTTTCTGAATATGATCTTTCTTTAAAGATTTGATGCATTTTTGGTTTATGCGAGAGCAGAACTTCGAAAATACAAAATCTTTGTGAGGTTTTATGTAGATTTGTTAGAAAAGCCTTCTGTTTTAGATGAATTCATCATCATCACCATTATCATCATCATCATCATCATCATCATCATCATCATTTAATATCTGTTTTCTATGATGGCATTAATTTGAGATGGAAAAATGGAATGGGCTGATATACATAAAACTGTCATAAACATATGTTAGGGTCATTCTAATCTTATTGCCTTCAACAGCACAATGACACCATCATTACACATTTCAATAAAACCTTGTTTGTAATCTACCTTGAACATAAACAACCAGAATCCTCAAAGACACAACAAATGCTAAGCCTTAGCATCACTGAGGATTTCCACTGTCAAAATTATGTCTCCAACATAACAAAGACTGACTGTATCACTAAGACTAGCCTTTCTCTTCTGGAATGGAAAATATTTCAGTTCAGAATAGTTTTACACTGTACAGAAAATCAAGTGAGACTGAAAATGGAATACTGTTCCTATATCTGGGGCACTGCTACTACTACATATAGAGACACTATTGATAACATCCTGGAAAAGGACCATCAAACTGATTGACGTGAAGCCATTTGCTTACTTATTCCAGTCTCAGACTCATATTCTGTCTCCGAATGCTGCCTTTTCTAATGCTGCTATAGTAGCTTCTGCTCCTTGAAGCTGGCTTATTATGTGCCATCTCCACTTAGGTACTCCTATTATTGTCCCTTTCTGACCAAACAGTATCCTCACTAGCCAACTTTCCCAGTCCTTCCTTTTCAGATTACTGATCCTCTACAATACTCTCATTGTCCAAGCTTTTCCTGTTGATGTCATCAAGTTGTTTGACAGACACATCAACCATATTCATTTCACCAGTCTTGTTGCTTCTACCAGAGCCAAGGGTACAGTCCTTTGCACCGAAATATACTATAAAGTACATAAGCAAAATTGGGTCCTGTCAGTAGGCCTGGTTTAATCTTTTGGTTTCAAATCAATTATAATATCAAATATATATAATTGGTAGTTTACTAACAGTCTGAAGGTTTTTGTTTCCCTATTTTATTTTGGTTCACAGCACTGAATTTAAACAAAAAGAGTACAAGATTGTGTGATGTTCATGCTTTACTTGTTTGCATTATTAGCTGCATATATGAAATAGAAATTTCCAGTTGTTAATGAAATCTATGTCATGTCCTTGGCATTCAAGCATTTAACTCCAACTCCATAATCAATTCATTTTGAAATATTTTCTGAAAGTTTTCAAATGGAATTTTCCAAGATTTTATGTATTTTTAATGCACTTTTTGGAACAGTGTTTACAAAGTAATTCATTAAGTGTAAAATTAAGACTGATTTAAATGAGTAAACATTTATTTGATAGCATAATTTGCACAGACAAAATATTGAAGACAAATTAGATAATGTGTAGAAGAAAAGTTTGGAAACTAACATGTTGTAAGCTGTGTATGAATATTTATCCATATAAACTTATCTAAATTAAAATTTTAAAATCATCTAATTAGGAATGTTCAAAAATATTAAGAGCAAATTTTGATTAAATTTTTTTTTTATGTCAAAAAAATCAACAGAAACTTTTAACTCGATCAATAAAAAAAAAAAATTCAGAAATTTTCTTTAATTTTTCAGAATATTAAAAATAAAATTAAATTTGTTTCAAAACTAACTAATTAGTTGAGTTAAATCAAATTGATATCTTCATAATCACTGCACATAATAATAATGACTATGAGAAAGAGCTAAAGAGGTTAGTGCTACGGAAATATCATAATGTACAAACTGGAGTTATTAAGGTTGAGAATATGTTTTATTCTGGAAGCAAATAATTTCTGTCTTAGTTGACTTCACTTTCCATCCTTGGACAAGATTGATAAAATTAATACCAGTCAAATACTAAGGTTGATATAGTTGTCTTACATCTTTGAAGGTGATGCTCCAGTATGATCTGAAACTAGTAAAAGCCAATGAAAAGAGTGTATCCTCTTTTATTTGTTTCAGTCATTGGACTGAGGCCATGCTAAGGAAATGCTTTGAATGGTTTACTCAAATAGATCAACCTCAGTACTTAATTTTAATGCTGGTGCTTGATCTGTTGTTCTCCTTTTGCTTTACCTAACTGAAAAGGTATAAGGATGTAATTAAACCAACACACACACACTCACACACACATGCACAGTTGGCTCCTGCACACTTTCTGTCTATCAAATTCATTCACAAAGAATTGATTGGCCTGGGATCCAATGTGCTGTAAAGTGAAACTCAACCTGAAACCACAAGGCTGCAAAGCAAACTTCTTAACCACACAGCCAAACCTATGCATATATTTCTCCAAATCTAATGGTGTACTTAAGTTATGGCATTAATAAGCACTGGGAATATTATATCTGCCAATTGAGATTATTAAAAAGACTGAATATCTCAATATTTTATCAGAAATTCATCAAATTAATTCAGAAATGCTCCATGAATAATGAAAATTTAGTACCTCATCAGGTTATTGTATTATGACAGGCTACCTAATTAAGATTAATTACGTTAACCTTTTCTGCACCTTACTTCTAATGAAATACACTGTCTATTTTAAATAATTTTGAAAATAATTAAGAATTTATAGAGGTTCAGCAGAGTAAACTAACCTTTACATTTGTTGGTATATTAAACCTGATGTTTGGAATGTAACTAAAGATTATTAGTTAAAATGATAATGAAAGTATTTTAGATAAGACCACTTTAAAATAAAAAGTGGTTTTTGGTGGGTTTTTTCCCCCAATATTCAGAGATAATTGTCAGCAGTATAAAAAGGGGTTAATGAAGAGTAGAAGGAAAAATAAATGTATACTCTGGAACTAGGCAATGCAGTCTAGACACCAATTAAATTCTCAGATAGTATCAAAGAAATTTTGGAGAACTGTAGTGAGAAATATGGGAGAATTAAAATACTGTAAATTTATTGATATTAATAAATAATGAAGAGTAGAACTTAATCGTTAATAGAGACTAAAGAGGGATACACTAAATATTGACTATATTTTATTGTTTATTTCAAATAAATTCATAGCATAAATTATTCTTCTGATGAACTGGTTCCCAATTGATTTTCAACATCTTTAGCTTTTTTTCTTTTTTTCAAATTGTACTATTATTTAAAAAGCTTCCCATAATTTTAGTTTCTCCTTAATGTTAGCATCTAACAATGTGTGTGAGTGATATTGTTTTTATGTGTGTGTGTCCGTGTGTGTGCGTGCATGCACATGTTTCTATACCTATGTACATGTGTGTGTGTGGGAGTATGTGTTTGCATGGGCTTTTGTCTAGACCATTACATGATGGTAGTAAATCAGCTTCAGTATCATACAGTGAAGTTGTTCTTTTCTAGTCTTCAATGAACATGTCTAGGTATGGAAAGATAGACCCTTGCTTGGAAAAAGGTAAGGGTCGTCAACAGTAATGGTATCCACCTATTATAAGATCTGCCTCAACAAATTCTGTCTGATCCTTAAAAAAAGTATGGTGGTATATGTGAAGTATATATGTGTGCCTGTGTAAATATATATATATATATACAAAATTTAGAGGACTATATATATATATATATATATATATATATATATATTGAGGACTATATATATAAATAATCATCATCATCCTTTAACATTCATTGTTCATGCCTGCATAGGTTGGATGGTTTGACCAGGGCTGGCAAACTGGAAGGCTGCAGCAAATTCCAGTCTGATCTGGCATGGCTTCTAAGGCTGGATGCCCTTCCTAATGCCATCAACTCCAAGAGTGTAATGGGTACTTTTATGTGCCACAGGCATGGGTACCATTTGTATGACACCAGTATCTGCCACAGATGTATCTGTATATATATATATATGAGTGTGTATTCACATACATACGTATGATGACGATGGTAACATATATGTAGATAGATGTATAAATAAATATATATAAAGTAACAGATTGTCAAGTGTTAGAGCAGTAGTAAGAATGCCTCATGGTATTTGTGACCAAGTTCAAATCATCCCAAGGTTAAATTTGTCTGTCAGATCACTCTCTCTCTCTCTCTCTCATCTCTTTCTCTCTCTCACATGCGTGCACACATACACATAAAGGAATTTTCTATATATGTAAAACCCACTATTTCTAATGACAGCAACTCTTACAACTCAAGGAAGATTTTAGGGCCCAAGGCAAAACAAGATTACATGCACGCATGTGCACACACACACATGCACACACTCATACACACACACACACACACACATACATACATACATACATACATACATACATACATACACACATACATACATACATACATGCATGCATGCATACATACATACATACATACATGCACGCATGCATGCATACATACATACATACATACATACATACATACATACATACGTAGATACATACATGCATACATACATGCATGCATACATACGTACGTACATACGTACATACATACATACTACATACATACATACATACATACATACATACATACATACATACATACTACATACATACATGCATACATGTTTTGTACTTATGGATTTATATAGTCGATATCTTATTATTATAAAAACCTGGTCAATCCATTGTTACTGTGACCTTCAAAAAACTCAGCTTCAAGACCAAATATGCATAATCAGACATGGTATTCCAAGTAAATATCCATATCACATCTTTTAAAGTGATTTGTCTTTTGAAGACAAGAAGGAATTCTGTACACTTCCATTTGATGTATTCAGAGCTCCCAAGGACAGAAAAAATCCTTTCATGCAAATATTCTCACAAGTTATGGTCTAAGGAGGGCAACTGAAATTTAGTTAAAGGATTAAATTTTCCCCTGAAGTGAACCTGTTAATAGGTGAAGAATTAAAACAGAGGATAAGTATATGAATATAAAAGTACAGATCCATAGTCATAAAAAGAAACAAAGTAAAATAGAACTTAGTTACAATTCAGCAAGAAGATAAAGTAGGTACAGGAGTGGCTGTGTGGTAAGTAGCTTGCATACCAACCACATGGTTCCGGGTTCAGTCCCACTGCGTGGCACCTTGGGCAAGTGTCTTCTACTATAGCCTCGGGCTGACCAAAATCTTGTGAGTAGATTTGGTAGACGGAAACTGAAAGAAGCCCATCGTATATATATATATGTGCGTGTTTGTGTGTTTGTGTTTGTCCCCCTAACATCGTTTGACAACTGATGCTGGTGTTTTTATGTTCCTGTAACTTAGCAGTTCGGCAAAAGAGATCAATAGAATAAGTACTAGGTTTACAAAGAATAAGTCCTGGGGGTCGATTTGCTCAACTAAAGATGGTGCTCCAGCATGGCCACAGGCAAATGACTGAAACAAGTAAAGAGTAAAAGAGTAGTAAGAATTTCTGTAGAGTCGAATGTATGTAACACAAGAAAATATGCACATACAAAATTTTGGCATTGATGCACTCAGCATTGCATAGCTGCATAAACACACTATGTATTTCATGATGGTTGTGACCAGTTAACTTATTGATATGTTTACATTTATTGAACATTTCAGACTAAACATTTAAATACATCCCTAGCTGCAGCAAACTCTTTAAGTATCAGCCTTTTCTTCACAGGGTACAGACTACATCCTTTTCTACCATTTTCAATATGGTTTTTGATTTTTCAAAGATCTTCTAGTTGATGTCATAGCCCACAGCTTTTCCTGTGAAAAACACAATGTTACAGATGACCCTTCCTTTAATATATCATAATAATAAATTTATAATTTATTCTATTCAAAGACATACTCGTATTTTTGTTTCGTTGTTGGATGATGTCCATTGATTGATGCCCTTCTTATTTCTAACCATTTTACTGAGTGTACTGAGTACATTTTACCATACTGCCAGTACAAGAGAGGTTTTCTCATTTCTAGCAAAACTTAGTCTCTCTCTCTCTCTCATACACACACATTACAAGTGTGTGTGTTCGTGTGTATATGAGGACTCTAACTGCATAAATATTTCTGTTTCAAAAAATTTTTTGCCAGTGTATAGTGTATGTGTGCACATGTTTCCCCCCACACACACACACGCTCACACATTATGGAAGACCAAAGTAACTTTATAGGAAATAGAGTTCATTTTTTATAAATCTATTTTCAAAATTTTTATTCAACATCAGGAAGTTGAATAATAATGTTCCTTAAAAAAAAACACACACACACATACTACAAAGCAACTACCAAAAAATTTTTTAAAAAACGACATTACACTGTGATGACGTTGATAATGATTTATTTTGAGAGACAGAAAGAGAGAGAGAGAGAGAGAGAGAGAGAGAGAGAGAGAGAGAGAGAGAGAGAGAAGGCTTGTGATGTGGGTGGAGGGAAGCATTTCTGGCTTTTTGTTGAAAGTTGTTATTAATAAAATTAATAGACAGAAAGTATTAATTGTATAAATAACAACAATCACAACAGTAACATAATTCATTTTTGTGAATATAATGTAAGGGGAGTGTTTAATATGCGGTTATACACACACACACACACAAATACATCAGGTACCTTTTTTGTATATGTGATTTCATAGAATTCAGATTTCCACTAAGGAATCACGCATGGATGCATTTTCTTTCTCCACTCCAACAACAACCTGTTTCAAGTACTTATTAACTCTGCATAACTGAATTCCTTTACACACATTTATTTATTTTTTTTATTGTATTTTTTTTTGTTTTTTGTTGTTTTTTGTTGTGAGGGGAAGACACTTCTTGGCTGGGTGTTTAGTTGGTCGGTTTGTGCATCTGGTTAGGTTTGTCCAGTTTCACCTTTATAACCCGCTGGTGAGTCAGCTTTCACTTGCTGCGAACAGTCAATTAACGTAACCAGCAATAGTTAACAGCACTTGTAACAACTCCTAGTGTTGTCAGCATCATCATCATCATCATCAGTATTAGCAACTTTAGTATCATCATAATCATCACTGTCGTCATCTTTATCAACTAAATCATTCTATAAAATGACATTCTATTTATTCATCTTTTCCGTCTGCACCCCCACCCACCCAAGGAACGTTAATGGCTTCAGTCTTACAAGTTTCTCTCGGAAAGCCTGCCCCGTGAAGGCCAATAGACACAGCCCCTTTCCTTCCATTAGACCAAACCTATAAAAAGAGAGAAAAAGAAACAAAATCAAAAATATACAATTACATGGGTCATTATTTCAGCATCACTGATTGGCTGTCTTTCCTTGGTCATTGACCTTTCCAGTTCTTTCAGCAGTAAAGGAATCAAAAATAATTTCCCTTCTTCCTTTTCTTGCCCACACACACTCTTTCAAAGGAGTTTTCTTTGTATAGCCATAGTTGTCTTTCTTGTATTATTACCTTATCTATTTAATATATACAATGCACCCATTCATACACACAAATGGGAGGGTTGTAAGATATGTTCTCTTTTTATGCATGAATACAAAAGTAAACATAATATACATACATATGTGTATGTGTCAGTGAAGTTTTTCGCTTCCTCTAAGAGGGAACAAAAACAGAGAAACTCACCTGTGGGGTAAAGTACTCAAATGTATTTTAAGCCGGAATACTGAAATGTTACATGCACTTTATTACAGGACAATCTTTCAGTGTCAGTAGATGCCATCATAGATCGGGCCCTCTTTAGCTATGTCATGAAAGAATGTTGTGTGGGTGAATGCCATTGTCTACTAATACCAAAAGATTTCCTAGTGTTTCGAAACTAAGAACATCCGCTCTCTCTCTCTTGCTCTCTCTCTCTTGCTCTCTCTCTCTGCTCTTGCTCTTGCTCTCTCTCTCTCTCTCTCTCTCTCTGCTCTCTCTCTCTCTCTCTCTTGCTCGCTGTCTCTCCCTCCCTCCCTACCTTCTCTCTCCCCCTCTCCCTCCCTTTCCTACACTCTCTCCTTTTTCCTTCTCTTTTTCCCTCCCTTTCCTACTCTCTCTCCCCCTCTCTTTCTCTTTCTCTCACCCTGTCATACTCCCCCTTCTCTCTCTCTCTCTCTCTCTCCAAATATGTATATGTATTGGAGTGTGTTTGTATTTATGCTTGAGTTGTTGCTGTTTAGCCCTACATAGGCTCTGAATGAGCAGTCCAGTGATCAAAGACATTCCAGCCATGCCCATACTCTGTATCTTTTTATCACACCACATCAGCCAATGCATCCATCTTTCATTATATGAAGGAGATTTGACTGTTATTCCTATTGACTGTTATTCCTAGCTTGTTTAGTAACGAAGTCTAAGTTACCGTGTTAATCTCATTGTGTTTGTATACGTGTGTATAGTATATATTTTCTTTTCCATAAATGTGTAAAAAAAAATGCTTAAAACACTAAATTACTCACAAAATCACTCCAGTATATTAATGCTGCCAACATATTTCTTCTTTGGCAAATATCTAATAATTTATTTTTTCTGTCTATTCTATAAAAGTATTTTATAAATCAGAATTTTAAATTTGCTCATATTCTATGCTTGGTTGCATCAAAATTAACATGATTTTATGCAAATTAAAGAGGAATGTTGGAATTTGATAGTAGCAAGAAATACATTTATTTTTTTTTTTTTTCAAACATTTTTTACTAGCCAAGGCTAGCATATAAAAAAACACGAAACAACAGTAAAATAAAACAGAATTAATAAGTTTGTAGTGAAACCAAATTCTGTGTCTCCTGGCCATAAAACTATTTACTGGGAAAATACATTTGATATCAAAGTAATAAAAGTATGCAAAAAAGAAAAGTATGTTCTCTGAAGAAAAGAAATATCTAATGTTTTGACTAGAACCTTTATTCACAGAAAGAAATTCTAGGGAAAAAAAAAAAAAAATAAAAAAAAACATTGTATTGGCTCTTCTGATATCCTCTCATTCTTGTAATAATACTCTTTCATTCTCCAGTGAAGGACTTCCTCTGAAAAACTTGCTTAATATTTCCTTTCTTCATAGATATTCTAACATAATTTATTTTGGTTTTGCTGCATCCACTTTTGTTGTTACATCAACCACTACAAGTCTTTTGGAATTCTACTGATTATGTAGGAATATCAGAACAACTTACTGTATTTCCACTGCTGAGTTGGGTGTCCTCTTACTGACCAAAGATTTCCACTGACACCAGTACTATGTCAGAAACCTGGACGTTATCAAAGAAGCTTGAGAGGCGGTTGGATGGAACCTACACTCGCCTCCTTATGAGAGCTCAAAATCTCTCGTGGAAGCATCATCCAACCAAAATGCAAATATATGGGAAACTACCACCTGTGTCATCTCTTGAGAAAGGTAGGAGAGTCCAGTTTGCTGGACATTGTTGTAGAGCTGAAAATGAGGCAATTTCTACTCTTCTCCTCTGGAAGCCATCTACTCGCAATACCAGAGGGCGCACACACTCCTACCCTGATGTAATCTCCAGGGATACAGGCATCCAGCAACAGGACCTCCGTAATGTCATGATGGACCGTGAAGTCTGGCGTAGCATGGTAAATTCCATTGTCTCGACCACGGTCGAACAATGATGATGATGACTATGTCAATGGCAAAGATATACAACTTTAATTGACTGAGGCCATTTGACTGTAAATAGGTGGGGCAGTTCTGTTTTCTGTTATAAGTAATAGCAGCACCATATAACTGGGTCTTGTTAGCTTACAGTGCTGAGTTTCCAATGGTATATAACTATATAAAAGTGAAAATTCCATGTAAATATCTATTGTAAATATCATTGTAAAACTCAACCCCTCATTCATATCACATAAGTCAGTCATATCATTTAATTACCAGTAACTTGGGAAATTTTGTCTTCAGTCTCCTAACATTACTAAAAAGTATTTATCTGCTGGCAGTGAGTTTTCCATGCTTTGTATGGGTTTTCTAGGCCTATTTATCAGTATATTTATGTATACTTCAGTCTTACCTTAGTTCATTATCCATAAGGACTTGTTCTGGTGTTTACATTATAAACTGATCAGCCAGGAATTGACAATGCTTATGAACTTTGCAGACCTTCTCATGACCTTTGCAGACCTGGTCAGTGAGATGTGGTTAATACACAAGTTTAACATCTGCAGCTCAATCTCTGTAATGTATGCAAAATGGGATATCAGGTGTCTAGTCCAAATTCTTGCACTCGAGTGACCTCCACTAAATCTACTCATGTATCAGGTAGTGATGTTAAATCAGACAGCATGTGAAGCTGTTTTATATTTTAATTTTCTTTTCTTTTGTAGAGTCAGGCTATCATCTATTTATGCTTTATGTTCCTTTACACTTATATTAACAGAAACCTTTTTTTACCCCTTTTGTAAATGATAAACCAACTCTTACATAACGTTTAAACACTCATATGGTTTTAAACCCAATGTTTGAAGTTTGCATTATGTACCCAGTGCTTTACACTCAACTAGTTTCTTCTTCTCTGCTACATGCATACCTATTGTCTTCACTATCAACATTTCATGTCCTTACTATAATTCTACTCCACTATACAGTGGTTGTAAATCTGACTATACTGAAAGGAAAGAAAATAAAACATATTTGATTAATTTACTTTGCTTATTTATGTTTTGTTTTGTTTTGTTTTTGTGTAATTCTGACTTTGCTGTGGCATGAGAAAATGGCAGTTAATCACAGGTGTCCTTCAAGTTCACTTTAAGAATATTTATTATTTAAATGGAATTATATATTTTGTGCAGACAAAAGACAAAACAGAGACCTGGCTTTCACTTTTCTTCTAACATTCACTAGTAACTTTGTTGCTTCCAACTTGTGTTTTTGATCGATAGGTGTGTACTATAACATACCATCTCTCAGGACAAGTATATATAAAATATAAATGCTGGGTTGCTTTTCAACACCCCTTTAACATGTGTGGTGAAATGGGTGGTGGGGGAATGACTGAATTTATGAGCTTTTATGGTCTGGCTATTTAAATATTCCTCAAAAACTCTACTGTTATTTACATCCGATTTCTGACATGTTTCAAACTTTAATTAAGGTGGTGAATAATTCACACAGCCCTTCAGTTATTCTCACTTTTTCTCTCTTATATACGTGTATGTATATTTTTGTCTATTGCCATATACACAATCATTTATTTACACCATCCAACAGCTATCATGTGATTACTTTCATCTTCACGATGAGAGATTTTCGTTTGTTGGTATTAACTCTCCTCCCAGTCTGTCTAGATATACATGTATCAAAAATATATAATTTAGCACAGCAAGCTAAGGAAATGCATCATTTTTACAATGTGTTTACCTTTCTCGTGAAGACAAATTCTATTGTTGTGCCTTCTATTTACAGTTTGTTGTACTAAACCATTGGTCACTCATACAGTGCAGTACTAATGACTGAATACCAATCACTGACACCTTGGTTGATTTTTTTTTTTTCCAATTATATTGGTCCATTCTTCTATTGCTCTCTCTCTCTCTCTCTCTCTCTCTCTCTCTCTCTCTCCTGTATGCTTTTGTGTGTGTATATATGTATGAGTGTATATTTATATCACTTATGTGTGAAAAGGTGCATGAGTTATACTGTGTGCATGTGTACCTACACACACACATACAGTGAGAAACTAATGCATGTATATAGCAATGTGGATTAAGATATGATGTTGTATGTATAAAGATATAAGCATACAAGTATGTATATTTTTATATATTAGCTATGTATGCTACATGTGCATACACATTTGGGCATGTATGTATGTATGTATGTATGTATGTATGTATGTATATATATATATATATATATATATATATATTGTGTATGTTTTGTTAGAGAGGGAGAAGAAAGCAGAGATTTTCCCCTGTGTTTTACTGAAAACACCCATTAGATAGAGAGCTCAATAGCCAACTTTAGTGTCACTTTGGTAAGGAGGAGTGCAGGTCAAGTGCTTAAAAGTGAAGTTTAAAGGTCAGGGATTCATAATGACCAACACTGTCAATTAGAACCAGGATTAACTACCCAGACTGTGAGCTTTTACCCTTTTGTATACAGGCAGAATGACAGATACATTGTCATTTATGCTTGATTGTCAGCAGAGAGGCAAGTCAGTAAAAATACAAGGAATTCATTTGATGCATAGTGGTATATAGTTTTACATAAAACCAAAGCAACTTTATATCCTTTTCATATTCTCTGCAAAGAAAAAAATAAAATCAATGAAAATAAAATCTGTCAGTAATGTATTCTAACAAAGTTACAATATTTTTTTTCAAATTATAGACATTTTCTTTTTCTTTTCTTTTTTTTTCTTTTTTCTTTTTTTTTTTTGGCCTTGTGTTCTCCTGCCTCTCCTTTGCTCAATTAAGAGTTTGACTTCCAAACTATATCAAGTTATATGACATTCTGCCGTGGTTGTTTTATTATACATACCTTCTTACTCAAATTCTATCATCCTATTTTATTAATCAAAGTTCCAAATTTAGCTGGATATTTCTTACTTAAAGATTTGTCAGCCTGGAGGGGAAAATGTCATTGTAATAATCACAATGAATACAGGTTTTTATATATATATATATATATTTTTCTTCTGAATGAGTTTATAGCATGACATCCCCACAGTATGACAACAATATAGAAATCATAATTTTCTTTGTGCAAAATTCCAATAATCTGAAATTTCGGCTGGAAAGGTTACACTGACTAGATCACAACAAAATACTAGGAATGGTAAGTCTATAGATATCCATAGTAACAAGAGAAAATATTAGAAGAGAAGCTATAACTGCTTGTCTATAGTGTTTGGACTTCAGATAAGCAATGGATGAAAGTTTCCATTCTTTCAGGAGATAGTTTCAACTCGTTGCACCACTGTTAGAAATAATAATAATAACAATAATAATAATGATAATAATAATAATAATAATAATAATAATAATAATAATAATAATAATAATAATAATGATAATAATGATAATAATGATGACAATGATAATAAGGTGAGCTAGCAGAATTGTCAACAGAATGGAGAAAATGCCTAGTGGCATTTTGTCTGTCTATACATTCTGAGTTCAAATTTCGCCAAGGTCGACTTAACTTTCCATCTTTTTGGAGTTGATAAAATAAGTACCAGTTGAGCACTGGAGTGATGTAGTTGACTTGTCCACCCACATCTCCCACCAAACTTACTGGCCTTGGACCAAAATTTGAAACCATTATTATCATCATCATCATTATAATCATTATTATTGTTGTTGTTGTTATTAATATTCAAATTACACCAGAGTCTTCTTTACCATTCATCCTTTTAGGGTCAACTTTGCCTTTCACCCTCTTGGGATCAATAAAATAAGTAAGACAATTTTATCAAACACATATGTGTTTATAGAATGGTTAGCATTAATAAAACATCTGACCATGGAAACTATACCAAAATATAACATACAAATGAATTGTTGTTTCTGACCCTTCTATAAAGGATGCTACCCTAAGAACTGGTTCAGTTTTATAACTCGTCCAATTCATACAATCATAGCAAGTAAGCATAAAATTATTAGGAGGAGAATGATAATGGAAAAATGAAATTATTTTGAAAATGTAATTAGAAATATTTAAAATGTAAATAAAGATAAGTAATGAATAAAAATTTTACTTTATAATGCACAATCCTGGATTCTTTCATAAAACATTCAAGATCCTGGTCTTGTAGCCATAATTTCCCAGTCCTGTACTAATCACATTATTTGCACATAGTTAGGCCACATTACTCTATAGGGAGCATAGGACTGGCTCCCCAGTTTCTCTGGTTTATATACATTCCTCCTTAGATAGGACACTGGTCTATCACAAGATTAGTAGACTGAAGCAATGTGAAACAAAATGTTTTGCTCAAGAGCACATTGCATTGCCCTGTCCAGGAATTGAAACCACAATCTTACAATCCTGAATCCAATATTCTAATCACTAAACCATGTACCTCTCCATGGATGCTACTATCAATCACACTTCCTTTTACTTCCATAAGCAAGTATTACCTTCTGCAAGTTAACTCCTTCATGCTAATCATCTGTGGACTCTTTGAACAGAAACTTTAGAAAAAATATTTTCCTAAACCTCCTTCAATATTACAATCGTAATTCTAGCATTGAGACCTATCACATGAATTTACATTAAGTGAATTTTTCCCCTATTTCCTCAATCAGCAAGTATTTTGTTTTCTTCATTTTACCTTAGACATCTATGTTACCACAAATGAGTGGCTGTCTCCCAGTTTCTGATGATCCCTCATTGCAACCACACATTATAATATTGCCAAATTTGTATGCCAAAATCCTAAGCTTCTTCAGATCCAGAAAATAATTCATGTGAATCAGTTGTAGATACAGTGCAAATATCAAGTGCAACCCACATTGGAATATATGAGCTACTCACACAGACACTCCTAGACCCTATCCAAAAGAATGCCTTTCAGCTTTAATGCCAAACATTCACTTTCCAACTTGTAGTAGGCACGTACCATCTCTTCTCTCTTCTTCTAAAATTACTTAAATGGATTCTTCTCTAGAAAATAAACAATCTACTCTATATAATTACGGGCAACCAATCATATTTGTAACCAACACATCTGGTGCACCCGTATCTTCTCCTCTCATTAACTTTGTTATTTCATCTTCTACATCTAAACATTCTTCCTAATAATACTTCGCCAGAATATGACCCCCTCTATCAGTAGTTTTTCTCTGACATTCACCCACAGCAGTTCAAACTAAACTTCCACCTCATCAATTTCTCCAGTCTTTGAGGGTTTGCAAAGGCCACTGTTGCCTACACTGATCCTACTTCTGCTAAACTAAAGTCTGTGTGTATGTATATATATATATATATACACAAAATGTTTACACATACTCACAAGCAAATATGCAACACCTATATGTATCTGGATGTGTGTGCATATACACACACACACACTGATATGTGGGCATATTTGTGTGTGTTTGTTTGTATACTGCATATTTGTGTGTGTTTGTATGTGTGTGTAAACACACACACACATGCACACACACATATATATAGTAGATGGAGAAGAGAAACCATGCAAGCATGAAAAAAAATGGGCATTAGACAAGTAATAGTGATGCTGATGATGATGATGATGCTGATGATGTCCTTATAGTGTTTCTTTGTTTATATTTGTTCTTTCTCAATGGAATTGCCTATGGAAGTATGAAATATAACTTCTCAAGTCAAAGATCTTTGAAAATGATGCTATAAGAAAGAAAACTTCCCAAATTTCTAGGTATACAATCCAGTGAACATGTTACTATTAGATTTAGCCAGCATTTATGTCAGTAAAGGAGCAATGCAGGCAGGCAGTTAAGGAGTGAGTGAGTGAGTGAGTGAGATAGAGGCGTGGGGACAAAAAAAAAAATTGATTTGCTGAGTTCTTTGTGGAAGTACCCAACCGGAATAGAGTCAGCTTTGATATGTAACGCCTTCCATTTATGTTCTATTTTCCTCATCTGTGTAGAGATCATCAACTAACAATGTGCTGCTCAAATACTGGTGAGAGATAAAATATGAAATACATGCAGAAAATACACACACACACACACACACACACACACATAAAGGAAAATATGCATTACATAAGTACATGTGCATGAACGAAAAAAAAATATATATACATTTATTTATTTTGATAGATAAACAATAGGTATGTATGTATGTATATGTGTATATTTGTGTGAACCATGTGTACATGTGAGTGTATATAAATAAATTTGTGTGTTTGTCCATGAAAGTTTAAATATATGTATTCATTTGTAGATCCATTTTCCTATGTTAGTATGGTTTAGACCCCACCCTGCTCCCCCCTTACAGATTGTCTCTTGATATCTCCCTTTTGCTCTCTCTGCGTCAGATATATATATATATACGCACAAATATATACATGTGTGTGTGTAAATATGCATATGTGTGTGCATGTATGTCTGTGTATGTATAATCATGTGTGAGTATCTACAAGTATGTGTGTAATGCATATCTATATCTATCTATTTGTCTATATGTGTGTATGCATATATACATATACAGGCACATAATGTGTGTATATATTTGAGCATATATATAAATTTTTTATGCATATTTGTGTGTGCGTGTGTGTGTGTGTATATATATATATACATGCACACACACACATATATTTATGCAAATATAAAACGTGGCTGTGTAGTTTTGCAACTGTGTTGTCTCAGGTTCAGTCACACTGCACACCACCTTGGCCATGTGTCTTTTTCTACAGCCACTGACTAACCAAAACCTTGTGAGTAGATTTGGTATAAAGAAACTGGAAGAAGCCTGTTATATAATATATGTGTTTATACTATTTACTATTTTACTTTTTTCGGTCATTTGACTGTGGCCATGCTGGAGCACTGCCTTTAGTCGAGCAAATCGACCCCAGGACTTATTCATTGTAAGCCTAGTACTTATTCTATCGGGCTCCTTTTACTGAACCGCTAAGTTACGGGGACGTAAACATATCAGCATCAGTTGGCAAGTGATGTTGGGGGGACAAACACAGACACACAAACATATACACACACATACATATTTATATAAACATATATACGACAGGTTTCTTTCAGTTTCCGTCTACCAAATCCACTCACAAGGCTTTGGTCGGCCCAAGGCTATAGTAGTAGAAGACACTTGCCCAAGGTGCCATGCAATGGGACTGAACCCAGAACCATGTGGTTGGTAAGCAAGCTATTTACCACACAGCCACTCCTGCGCCTATGTGTATTCTTATGTGTACCCTTGTTTTGACTTTTTGATACAAGTGATGTTGTTGATTTTTAGCCTTCTGTGATAAACATGCCTTTGCCTGGAGTAAATATTGCCTTACTTGGAAGCAGATGAGGTTTGGCAACAGAAGGAGCATCTAGCCATAGTAAAATCTTTATCAATGAATTTTGTCTGACCCATGCAAACATGGAAAAGTGGACATTTAAAACAATAATGATGATATAAGTATATGTGTTTAGGCGGTGAGCTGGCAGAATCGTTAGCACGCCAGGCGAAATGCGTAGCTGTATTTCATCCACCGTTACGTTCTGGGTTCAAATTCTGCCGAGGTCGACTTTGCCATTCATCCTTTTGGGGTTGATAAATTAAGTACCAGTTACACACTGTGGTCGATGTAATCGACTTAATCCGTTTCTCTGTCCTTATTTGTCCTCTCTGTGTTTAGCCCTTTGTGGGTAGTAAAGAAATATATAAGTATATGTGTCTAAGCATCTGTGTATCTAGCTGTCAAGTGCCCATCACCAATGAGATCAAGGAAATTGAAATCATGTGATCTGGTAGTCTTGGTGTTGGATTTGGTGGGGACTTATATCTCCATTGGTGATATAAACAAACAAGTATGCATTGTGCACCAAAAGTTTCTCTCATGGTATCTACCACAGTAAAGTTTTCTTGAAGAGAACATTCATGTTTAAGTTGAATTAACTAATTAAATATACATATTTACATATGTATATATAATTATACATGTATATCATCATTATTGTTTTAATATTCTCTTCTCTGTCCTCACATGGGTGAGATGGCATTCTTTGAAACAGATTTTTTGCAGTTATATGCACTTCCCCTTAGCAAACCTTGCCCATTTTCAAGCAAGATAATATTTTCCCATAGCTGGACATGTTTTTACAGAAGATTAGGAACAAGGGACAACTCTTGTATACTCTTGTATAATTATGACATTCATTTCTAAATATTAAGCCATGTCAAGACAAAATCACAAATGCATACATATACACATATACATACAGAGATGTACATATATGACAAGCTTCTTTTATTTATCACTTACCAAATCCACTCGCAAGCTTTTATAGGCCTGGAGCTCTAACAGAAAACTCTGTTACACACTGGGACTGAGCCCAAAACCACATTAGAAAGCAAATTTCTAAATCACACATCACACAACTATGTCTGTATGATGTAATTTTTATATATGTGTGTATAAATATGTGAATGTATGTGTGTGTGTGTGTGTATACATACACACACATAGACATATAATAATGTGTACAATGTCTGGATTCCAGTAAATAGATTTTGTATCATGTTTGTATGTATGAATACACATGCTCCATACACAATTTTTCATAGACTACACCCTCTCTTTGACATGCATGTATATTCAGAAATGTCCCTATGTATCCATGATTTTATTACTGTATATATATGCATGTAACTATGTAAGCATTTATACATACAAATGCACATCCATGTGTGCCTCTCTATGCATGTATATGTGCTATATATGTATAAAGGGGTTTATAGCTATATATGTATGGGGGTTTATAGCTGGATCCTCTTTTTTGTTTTTTTTTTGTTTTTCTATCATTTTTTATTTTATCTGTTTTCTTACGATTTTTTTTTGTTTGCTTTCTCCAGAGGTTTGTTCCGTAGAGTTATTAATTTTTATTACAAAACATTTTCGGTCAGCCAAAATGGCTGCCCTCTGGGGCATTTTTTAAATTTTGTTTTTCTTGCCCTGCTCCTTTTCTTCCTCTCCCTAACATCTCTTCTTCTCTGCCCCATCACGCACACACCTCTTCACTAACTGATTAATCTTTCAAAAACACTGTCCCACTCAAGCACAAAGACCTTAGAATCCAGAGTTATTTATGCCCCCCCCTCCCCACAATAGAGAAAATATTTGTGAGACATTATTTACTTGTTTATTCATTGATCTATCTATTTATTTATTGATTTAACTATCTGTGTGTCTTTCTGTCTATGTAGCTAGCTACCATATCTATCTTTCTCATGCACTTATATATGTGTGTATGCATATATATATATATATATATATCATCATCATCATCATCATCATTTGTATATATATGTATATATATGTATATATATATATATATATGTATATATATATATATATATATATAATGTATATATATATGTATATATATATATTATATATATATGTATACATATGTATGTATGTATGTAAAATAGGTATATACACACATACATATATATACACACACACACATATTTATAGAAAACATTAAACAGTAATAATGATATACATTTGTATGTATGTATGTGTATATAATATATATATATACATATACATACACATATATATATATATATATTATATATATATATATATATATGTCATACATATACATATCTGTGTGTGTAAAATGCCTGTAACTATCTATTAATGCATGTATCTATGTGATTGTCTATTTTTCTGTGTGTGTGTGTGTGTGTGTGTGTGTGCATAGTTTTGCAAGCATCTATCTGTCTCTCTGTTTATCTATTTATCTGTCTATCTATCTCTCTATCTTCTGTTTACTGTTTGTTTGTTTTATTTGTTGTTTGTTTATATTGTCCGTCATATATCTATGATAAAACTTTATCTGATGATGTTGCTACTGATGTTGATGTTGCTAGTAGCCCCCATGATGGTAATGATAATGATGTTGGGTAATCAATATAGTGGTAATGGTTGCAGAGATGATGACGATGATGATGATGATGCAGATGATGACAACGATGATGATGATGAAGATGACGATGCAGATGATGACAATAATGATGATGATGATGATTTAACTGATTGAGGATGGAGTATAGGAGTGGTGGGGCTGCTTGTGGAGGGTGGATGGTGATTGTCGGGTGTGTAGAATTTCAATCATGATGGAGGCGACTGTCTCCAAAACAACGGCAGTGAAGCCAGTGATAACAGTAGTGACGCATTTTATCCTTCTGTGGTCTGCTGAATTATGATTGCCTCTGATGTTGCATTCCTGCGATGTTACCAACTTTTGAAATGCATACACAGAGATATAAACGCACCCATTATACACACACACACACATATATACATACATATACATATATGTTATATATGCACATATACTACATATATGCAAATACAGACGCATAACGAAATGCCTGTTTGATAATTCTGCCAGTCTGATGACTGCTGAGCAGTGGCAAGGATGAAAGCTTCATTGTATCAGCAAAGTTTGAAATTAAATGATACGATATTGTTTTGTTGTTGGTGGTGTTTTGTTTTGGGTTTTTTTTCCTCTCTTTTATCATATTACTTCACAAGAGGTGAACAAACTCTATGTCAAAGAAAATAAAGATAGCCATATATAAAGTATGTGTGCTGCCTGTAATCAACTGATGCATTATTAACAATACATTTTGTTGCTGAGTTTGGGGTAGAAACTTTTCAGAAATGCTTAAGTGTTGGACTATTATGTCATATATTATATAATTATGTCTCTGTCTGTGCCTCTTTCCCAACCCTCTTATCTTTCTCTCTATATATATCTGTCAGTCTATCTAGCTATCTCTTTCTTGCATCTTTCTGGGGTCAAACCCTTCTGGAATTTTCTTGGAATTTTTATATACCATATACCATGAGAGTAGATAACAAAAAAAAAGTCTTGAAGTTGCTTCTTCTAACTATAGACACCAATCCTCCTCCAAACTTGATCTTCTACTTTATTCAGTGAAATAAATATTTTGTTGATTCTGTGATACCATGCCACTGACAGAAATATTGATGCGGTTTTTAAATAGAAATATTAAAATAGAGTTGGATGCCAGGTTTGTTGTGGCCTAGTCCCATGTCAGCTTCAGTGCAGGGGACATATGATTAGAGATGCTCCATAATCATTTATGTTTGGCTCTAGACACTGTAATTCTAAGGGTTTTGCTGTAGAGTGTCAACAGTAGCTGTGGACAAAGTAATTCTTTTTTTTTTCCTATAGGAAACACTGTATCTTCATA
>NC_043009.1:49824202-49876702 GCF_006345805.1 Octopus sinensis | reverse complement strand
GCTTGTTTACCAACCACATGGTTCCAGGTTCAGTCCCACTGCGTGGCACCTTGGGCAGGTGTCTTCTACTATAGCCTCGAGCCGACCAAAGCCTTGTGAGTGGATTTGGTAGACGGAAACTGAAAGAAGCCCGTCGTATATATGCATATATATATATGTGTGTGTGTGTGTGTTTGTGTGAGTGTGTTTGTCCCCCTAGCGTTGCTTGACAACCGATGCTGGTGCGTTTATGTCCCCGTTACCTAGCGGTTCGGCAAAAGAGACCGATAGAATAAGTACTGGGCTTACAAAAGAATAAGTCCCGGGGTCGAGTTGCTCGATTAAAGGCGGTGCTCCAGCATGGCCGCAGTCAAATGACTGAAACAAGTAAAAGAGTAAAAGAGTATCAATAAATGCTGGAAGCTGCAGGCAGAAGACAAACCTGAAGGAATTGCTTCCATCAAGCTACTTCTTACTTACCACTGTTAGTCACAGCATCAGTTACACCATGTTGATCTCAGTAAGGTAAAGCATAGCAATCTGTGCCACAAGAGGCTCTGCCTCTTTCATCATACTATATATATATATATATATATATATATATACTATTTCTATGTTAGTTTTATTTTGCGTTTATCAGCTAGGTTATTAATCCAACTGCCCAGCTATCCCCTGGGTGCAATTTATTTCAACATATTACCATTATCCACTCTGTAAGCTTGTACTCAGATACTTGCAGTGTCTGCTACACTTCCTGGTTTATTTTCCCCTGAGACACTAAGCATCTGAAACAGACTACTCTTCAGCCCACATGCGTGCACACAAGCAGATACAACTTTCCAGATTCTTAGAAACTGCATCCAGTGAAAGAGAAAACTTTAGCTCTGATCCTCACAGAAGTCTCTCTCTCTCTCTCTTTCATATAATTATCATCATCATCTTTTAATGTACATCTTCCATGCTGGCATGAGAGAGAGAGAGAGAGAGAGAGAGAGAGAGAGAGAGAGGCTTGCACAAACATGCACGTAAACACACGTGTGTATATGTTAGTTTTGTATTTACCCCACTTTTGAATGAAATCTTGGCAAATGACTCAATTAATAAATTACTGGATTCATATACATTATATAGGCTTCAGGTATCTTTTAAGTATTTACTTTCTCATAGAAAACTGCAGAAGTTGTATAGTAGTAGAGTACCACAGTGAGTACCTTTTGAAGTATTAATTCTAAAAGGAAAGTTTTACTTCTCTCCTCTTTGTATATTTAGTAAACTAAGTGCCAGGTATTTAGTAGGTGTAGGTTTGATTGTGTGGGAAATTTGTTGGTATTTATCAATTTTTTTTATTTATCCAAAGTAGGGAAGTAGTTTTTACTCTATAGCATTGGGTAATCTTTGCTGCTTCACTTATTTCGACCATTTTCAAAAAAAAAAGAGATTTTCTAAAGGATTCTTCATATCTTTGAACACAATGCACTTTCAATTTTTCTCCCTTTCAATAAAGAAAATATTTCTCTTATATAAAGCCAAGTTTTGGATGTATGATATTAGTATGGATAAAACAACAAAGGTGTAATATGAGTGTTTTTACCAAAGGATTACAGTATTTGTAGTGAAAAATATTGACTACAAAGGAGACAAAATTCAGATTAAAATCTGGCCAAAATCAGCCAGATGAAGTGAACAGTAATCTAAAAACAAAACCAAAGTTATTGATCTGTCTCCAACACCTCAGTGTACAGAGAGAACAAAGCGCAAAGGCTTGAAATTAATTATAAAACCCATAATTACAGAATAAATGTCTCCAGCACTAATCAATTTGATAATGATGTAATTTATACAATTTTCTGTCCTCCTTGCAAGAGAAAATGATTCAGTAATACATACACACATATATATATATATAAACATACACATACATACACACAAGTCTATGTGCAATTATATATTTGTTATGTAAAACTTGCTATGTTTATGAGTAACTGTGTGTTTATATACGTGTATACTCTGTTTGTGTATACTCTCTTTCTATGTGTGTGTATGTATGTGTGTTTGTACATATGTATGAATAGGTGTGGGGGAATATATCTATATTCTTGTCTATATATGTGCATATGATGTATGTACAATAGATGTGTATGTAAATTTGATTGTCTGTACAAATACACACACACACATACTTACAAATATATATATATATATATATATATTATATATATATATATATATATTTACATGTGTGTATGTGTTAGAAAACAAAACAGTATAAAAATGTGCTGTTGGAAACAACTTCTACTTTTTTACTTTGTTTTTATTTTTATCTCTGATTCCACCATAATATGATGTTAACTCTTAATAAATTGAAACTGATGAAGTAGGATCTCGGAGACAATCTAATTAATAACAATAACTACTACTACAACTACTACTAGTAATAACGATGATGGTGATGATGATGATAATAATAATAATAATAATAATAATAATAATGATAATAATAATAATAATAATAATAATAATAATAATAATAATGATAGCAACAGAATAAGGTTTATAAATTATTGAGACTGTTCCAAGTTTCTGGGAGAGCTGAAGAATCAATTACTATATAACAGATGACATACATAGATTTAGATTAACATTTAGTTACATTTCTATAGCTACATTTTATTGCTTTTTATACTCCTATTTTTTAATAATTCATTTGTGTATGTATGTGTGTGTAAAACAAAAAATATGAACATAATATTATACACACAAGCACACACATATGCTCATAAAATAAAAAAAAATTTAATACATTAATATTATATATACATATATGCACAAATACACACATGCTCACATATATATATCTCAAAAATATTAACATACAAGTGTGTGTCTTTACTTATATCTCATGCGATTTTTGTAATGTCTGTTTTCCTATGCTAACATGGTTTACACAGGGAACATATATGAGGTACGATTTTTTTAAGGCCAAATGCAATTCCTGCTGCCAGCCTTTAGCTATTTTCAAGTAAGGGACAGTTCTATTTTTTTTTTTTCATTCCAGAGGATTTTGAAAGTGTTGAACCAGTAGACAACTTGCTGATAGGAAATGTCAGAAAATATCACCAGTTGCAGCCCAGTTACAAATGATGATATCATCACCTGTAGCTATGCTGCAAATGGTGTCAATATCATATGTAGCTGTAGCTCAGTGTAAACACTCATATACACTCGCTCAACACACATGACTGGCATCTTCCAGTTTCCATCTATCAAATTCCTAGTAGTGGAACTGAACATAAAACCATGTGGTTGGAAAGGCAACTTTGTTACCACACCTGTAATAGTAAAAAAATCTTGGAAGAGCTAAACAGCAGAAGGTCTTCAGAGGTGAGCCCAGACCACAAGCAGGCCATGTGGGTACCTCTACTGCTACATTTTGTGTTATTATCTTCATAACCATCCTTGATAATTAAGGTATCCCAGGTCCAAGGTACCTTGAGTGTTGGAACTAGTTCAGTTGAAGACACCAGCTAAATTGTGGGGTTAATTATGCCTTTTGAAATTCACTTCCTTCTTGACCAGATCCAGCTGGAACTCTTCTCAGCTGCTTCCGCCTTTGCCTTAAGAGCTCTGGTTCTCTTTTTCCCAGAAACTGAGAGCTGTTTTGTGAGGTCATATGCAAATTTGCCTACAAACCATCTCAAACCCATGTCAATGCATATGTATGTGAGTGTATTAAAATATGGTTATTATTTTAAAGAAATCTAATTGTCATGCTCACAGTAACCTGGGAAAACTTTTTACTCTTTCTCACTCCAGCTTATCTTCTACAAATGTCTATCTCATCTACCCACTCTATTGGCCATATTGCCAGGAACAAATGGAAATGATGTTGAACTTTGAGGATCCTTTTGTTTTGGGGGATACAAAGCAACTTCACTAATACTGATGCCACAATAAAATGCATCTGATTTTCTCTGTTAAAGTGGTTGGTAAGCAAAGACCATGCAAAGACATAAGGGTCCTTTTTGAGAACATGACAACCTTTCTCATAGTGATACCTATTTCTTTACTACCCACAAGGGGCTAAATACAGAGAGGACAAACAAGGACAGACAAACGGATTAAGTCGATTATATCGACCCCCAGTGCGTAACTGGTACTTATTTAATCGACCCCAAAAGGATGAAAGGCAAAGTCGACCTCGGCGGAATTTGAACTCAGAACGTAGTGGCAGACGAAATACCGCTAAGCATTTCGCCTGGCGTGCTAACGTTTCTGCCAGCTTGCCGCCTTTCTCATAGTGATACCTGATACACAGTACCCAGTACACTTCGTAGAGTGGTTGGTTTTAGGAAGGGCATCCAGTTGTAGAAGCATTTTCGAAAACAAAAGCATGAGCAAGTCGTGCGTGTATGTGTAAAATATACAGAAATACACACATACTCATATATGCAGGTACATAAGCAATTGCATCTGGGAGTAAAGCATGCTAAAATGGTTTCGTGTGTGTATGTATGAATTTCAATACTTTTCTTCTATGCTAACATAACACACACTCTCTCTCTCTCTCTTTGACTACTGTATGCTGTTTAATCAAAGGCTGATATCTGTTTCACCATAGTTATATATCATTTACCCACCTTTATTAGTTGACTATATGTTCTAAATGACACTATATTTATAAAGTCACATTTTGTCTTATTTCTGTCTATTTCCTCTCTGTGTTTCATATGTGTGGATTAAAGCAGCATCAGAAGTGCTGCTCATGAAATATTTTTGTTCTTTGAACTTGTGACTTGTTACTTGCTTATCATTAATGTGTTTGATCCCCTGTTTTGCTCCATTTACTAATGATGCGATGAAAATAATACGATATGATGAACCATTGGCAATACTTATACCACAAAACATTCTGTGTTTTTCTTTCTTTCTCTCTCTCTTTCTCTCTCTCTCTCTCTCTCTCTCTCTCTCTACCTACTTACAATGGTGTTTATATATGCATATATAATGAAATAACCAAAGTATAAGTGTGACTGTCTATAATATACATACATATGCAGTGTGTGTGTGTGTGTGTTCATGTGTGCATGTGTCCTCACACTAATGAAAGCACTCACTCACATGTATTTACATATTCACAAATGCACATACACACACACATCTAAAGTTATGTCCATGCTTGCAAAATAATACATGCATGTACACACAAACACACACACACACACACACACACACACACACACATACATGCACACACACATAATTAGACTATTTTATAAAAAGGCTAAGACAAC
This sequence comes from Octopus sinensis, assembly GCF_006345805.1. Taxonomy (NCBI): domain Eukaryota; kingdom Metazoa; phylum Mollusca; class Cephalopoda; order Octopoda; family Octopodidae; genus Octopus; species Octopus sinensis. The sequence continues at coordinate 49,871,432 of NC_043009.1, read as the reverse complement.
AAAGTTAATAGAAACATACATGCGTGCACAATTTTCATACGAAAAACAAAAACACGAGCTCTCCTTAAACTCACAGGATCTGCACACACACACACACTCACATAAACACACATATGCACATATACACACGAAGTACTAAACTATCAGTGACTATGCTTTGAACATGTTTTAGAGTTGTACCTTTTATGACAAGTTTTTGGTACTGTTGTTCTGCTAAATGTTGTGGTTGTTGTTGCTGTTTTTATTACATTTCTGGCAATGATGTAATGATGTTGATTATGGAGGTGGTTGTGGTGGCAGTGTTGCCAACTCTGTATATATGGTGTGGGAGAAGGCACCAGTTGTAAGGTCGATATTATTTGGAACCTTTTGCCTATCTGTTGCTGTTTCTATTGTAGAGGTTTTTGTTGCTTTTTGGTGTTCTTGTTGTTGTTGGCCATTACATCATAATTCAAGATGTTCTGTTTCTTCCTCTCTTTCTCATATTCTGCCATCTTTGCACTTAGTACACAACCATGCAACCAACAGTAAGTTGTGCTACTTTGATCACCTGCAATGTGTCAAGACTAAAACTCAGTTATTCCAAAACAGAAAATATGAGGGAGAGAGAAAAATACCTTCCATACATACACATACATAGGCATGTGCACACATATATACATACACATATATACCCAGATACACACATATATATACATACACAAACATATTCTCAAGCTAGCATTATTGACAACAGTAAGTCTTCTGCAAAGACATACATAAAAATGGCAATTATGTGGACAAACAAATTAGATATATTAAATATAATGGCTTGGGTATGAAACACACACACACATATATATATATATATATACATGCAAAATGTGAGAACGCAAAAAGTGGAGACTTTCAGACGAATATTTAAGTATAAATATATAGATGGTTATTTTAATAGATCCAATTTATACAGAGTACAAACAACATCTTTGAACTTCTCTGCATTAAGATCTGAAATATAAGATCTTTTCTACCCTGATGATGGAGGCTCATAATATCCAATGTTGATTGCTTCCATTATGACTACATATTGTGATGAACTATATATTCCAACATTATGATAGATCTATCGGCTCTCAGAAACAGCTGTTGGACATAACACCTTTCTTCCACCCCTTTAATATTTTGTTGTTTGTAGTCTGTGTAAATTGGATCTGTTAATATAAATATCTATATATTTATACTTAAATATTCATGGTCTGAAAGTTTCCACTTTTTGCTTTCTCTCGTTTTGCATGTATACATATATACATATTTTATATTTCATATCCAAACTGTTATATTTAATATATCTAATTTGTTAATCCACATAATTACCTCTATATCTGCTCAGCTTGATCCCTTTTGTATCCACTCTTTACTCCACGAAATTGATTCCCTGTAAAGACATCGGAGTCTAGGTTTGAATCATTTGGGTACTACTAAGTGTCTTCTATACTAAGAATCACTGGATCTCATCTGATGACTTTTTTCTTGAACCATTGTCCCTATTGAAACTTAAACCATTGAAAATTGTTCTCCACTTTTATCAGTCTTGACCTATGCTCTCAAGTTAATCCCAGATTTAACTCCACTTCTTCAGCATCAGTATGTGGGATCCTTCTCAAGTAATTCTTGGCTAAATTAAACTAATTTTCTTGAGGATTCCATTAGACCTTACTCTCATGCCTTCCAGACACTGCATAAAACACTTTACCCAGTCCTTCCTCCAGAGAAATGCAACCCTCAGGAATTCTGTCTTTTCTTGAAAACAATGATCTACAATGTTCAAACTAGGCATCATTCCTGCATTAATCTCACCTAACTAGGTTGTCTTACAGAGGTCAAGGGCACCAATTCTTCTTTCTCTCACTCACTTTAAAAACAAACAAAACCTAAACTAAATGTATTTAATTTATCAATGTCAAAGTTGCTAATTGACTGTTCTCTCTCACAAATATGTGACCTTGAACCTTTTTTTTAAGAAATCAATTTATCCATGTGAAAAATCTTCCTAAACATATTTTAAGGCAGAGAACCAAAGTTTAAAACTGGTTACTGTTAAATACCATTTCCACTGTTCGTGTATATCTATACTGAACAACATTATGTTGTAGTGTTCCTGTTTTTAGCAAAGTTTAATACATTTCTCCAAGATTTTCCAGTGAAACAGAAAGGCATTAGCTACAAATTTGATGTAAAACGATATATAATGTAGTGAATGGGAAGGATTTCAACAAGAAATTTAACTCAGGTCACAGACACTTCATGTGCTTCATACATATATATGTAAGTGCTTATATGCATATAGATGTACATACAATTATGCATATATATATATATAACAATTTAATAAATAAAACATATGCATATATCTATATGTATATATACATGCATATATGAGTACAGGACACCACAAATAAACGTAGAACACAACGAGAAATGAAAACATAAAACCAAACAAGGAAACAGACTTTTTTTAACAACGCAAAAACAGAGTACAAGACAACCAACACAAAGGATATTCCCCTTCTTCAGCTGCCCCTGTTTCAACTTAATGCGTGTTTCGAAATATATATATATATATATATAATATATATATATATATATATATATACATACATACATACATACATACATACATACATACATACATACATACATACATGTGGGTGTATGTGTGTGTGTATATATATATATATGTATATGCACATATATGAAAGATGAATTAGAAGATAGAGAGCTATGTTTTGATACAAGCATGGATGCAGATACACACCTAAAATATTTAGAATATGATGGATAGAGCTCACCAAAAGTAAATAACTTCATGAGATTTCATTGACTTATAAATAGATTTGCTGTGGCGGTTTAGGAGAAAGTAGGTGTGGTTCCTCTGATGGAAGTTAACATATTTGTACTTCTAATTTCTTTTTATTATATATGTTGTTATTGAAAAAGACGGAACTATTTTCTTTCCATTTTTAAAAATATTTTATAGTGGTGGTGGTGGTGGTGGGGGTGAGTGGGACTAATGATACTTTTTACCCTTTTCTCCTCCCATCGGCTCTTTCATTAATGAAGATTTCCGCAGTCGTTTTACTGGGTTCTATTTATAATTATTTAATAACTAATTACTTTTTGATATGTTGCACCTTTAACCCACACTTATAAACCATCATCAGGGAACACACATGCACATGAACCGGCATATATGCACACATATTCGTCACAGTGAATGTCTACATGCACGCATGCATACACACTCACACACAAAGATATATGTGTGTGTGTGTGTGTGTGGTGTGTATATATATATATATATATATATATATATATATAAAGCAGACACATATATATGCATACAGCTTGATAATCATATATGTTAGTTTTTGAAAGAAAATTAAAGAAAAAAAACAATGATTATAAGAAGATAAAAATAATGGAATAAAATGAAATTCAAGCAAAAAAAAAAAAAAGGAACCCTCCTTCCCTCCACCAATTACAGCCAAAATAAAAATGCATTTAATATACATACAATATACATAAAAACTAGCAAAGAACAAATCCCTTGTAAAAACCTTATCTCTTGCCCAATAGGCGTGCTGTTATATGCTTTAATGAACCGTTTATGTTTTACTATTATAATTACACGTCTCGCATGCTGCACCATCGTATGCAGCTATTCCATTTTAATGTCCTTGTACCGAGGCCCAATCATAGAATGAATGCACAACGCTCTGTGTTTATATTGTTAAAAACAGGAAAGAAAATTTAAAACAACAATGACAACAAAAATAACAATTAGTTCAATAGGCTTATAGCTTAATTATGCACACGTGTATGCAAATGTTCGTTCGTTGGATGTGTGTTTATAAATTACAGACACATTCATAGATAAATCCACACATGTCTACATCAAGACAAATATGTGCATATTGTTATTTTATTTCTGTCTTTCCTTATTATGTAGGTGTGTGTGTGTGTGTGTATGTGAGATCATGCATGGGTGTATAAATGCTACCTTTCTTTATCCTTTCTCTTGCTCTTGATCAATACAGCAAGACGCTCATATATAACCTGCAATATATATATATATATATATATATATATATATATATATGTATATATATATGTATGTATATATATATATATATCTATATATATATATATACATACACACACACATATATACACATATGAATGTCTATGTGTATATTGTTTCTCTCTCTGTCTCTCTCTCTATATGTGTGTGTGTGTGTGTATGTGTGTGTGGATACTTTCTTATTCATACACACGCATCTCAAGGTATTATTAGGTATTGTATTTATCTAATATATCTATAGCATATATATATATATATATATATATATATATATATATATATATACACATGAATGTATACTTATTAATTATAATTAATATATACATGCATATATTTATATGTGTATATGTATGTGTGTGTATGTCTATACATATATATATATATATATATATATATATATATATATATAAAGAGAGAGAGAAATATAGATATATATGCATACATATATATCCAGGAACTTTCCGAAAAGCATACTTTGGAATACATATTAGAGGAATGAGTGATATTGAGCATCATGTATTTTTCATTCTGAATACTCCCACCTCCAAGGTAAATGAAAGCATTGAAGTTGGAAGATTTGATAATTAATTGATATTGTCGAGATTGAGATCAGCAAGAACATCAGCATTGGTTGTGTCTTGAATATCGCCTTTAATAATCATCCTTTGTTAATTAAATCTGGGAAGCTAAATTTCATAGAAAACTTTTTTTACTTTCTCAAGAATATCTAGCATTCCTATTTTCCTTACTTAGGCAATTATTTCCGTGTACTTTTCCATAATTATCATCCAAAGTTTTGAAAATTCCTCCTTTGTTTCATATCAACTGATGTTTTATCAACGATGACAACCACGATCACGATAATGGCAACAAGGCAGGGCAGACTTACGATGCTTTACAACATGTAGGATGAGAATAGAATTATGAAGAAATAAAATTTCAACAACGAAGAAGAATTTGTTACAATTTAAGTAACTTCGCATTGGACTCCACGGAGTTTATGGATGCTAACTCCTGTTTCAATGCAAAGCGATATTATTTTAGAATGTTTATGTTTACTCTCTCTTTTACTCTTTTACTTGTTTCAGTCATTTGACTGTGGCCATGCAGGAGCACCGCCTTTAATCGAGCAACTCGACCCCGGGACTTATTCTTTTGTAAGCCCAGTACTTATTCTATCGGTCTCTTTTGCCGAACCGCTAAGTAACGGGGACATAAACACACCAGCATCGGTTGTCAAGCAATGCTAGGGAGACAAACACAGACACACAAACACACACAGGCATATATATATATATATATATATACAACGGGCTTCTTTCAGTTTCCGTCTACCAAATCCACTCACAAGGCTTTGGTCAGCCCGAGGCTATAGTAGAAGACATTTGCCCAAGGTGCCACACAGTGGGACTGAACCCGGAACCATGTGGTTGGTAAACAAGCTACTTACCACACAGCCACTCCTGCGCCTATGTTGAGTCCAATATGAACATTTGGATATTTGTTAGACTCCAATTTAAACTGATAACTATGTTTTCTTCACAGCTTCTCTTTTGGCTGCCATTTAACTCTTGAACAGTGCTTCACAACCAGTATGCCACGGCCTACTGCCATGCCATGAGACAATGCTAGGTGTGTTGTAGTGTGACCTGATTATGACTTTTTTCCCTATACTTCTAGTTATATTTTTAGTTCAGGTGTGTCGCCAAATATTGAAAAGAATATAAGTGTATTGCAAGCAAAGAAAGTTTGTGGAGAACTGCTCTAGAATACTGACTGCTGTATTAACTCTACAATGCCGTCACTTAATACTTTCTCTGTGAACTGATAACTATATTTTCTTTAGAATAACTATGTTAACTGACTCCATTTTTAACTTTACACTATATCTGTTAATTGAGAACCATGTTAACTCTAAATTGTTTTCTATTGCGAGACTGTCATGTTAACTTTACAGTATTATCTGTGTACTGATAAAAAAAAAAGCTAATAAAAGCAATTATGAGCGTAATGAAATTATTATTTTTGCAAAAATTGACAGAAAGGTAGAATTGAAAGAGCAGTGAGTGGAATGTTTTGAAGCATCTAGTTACTTAAGGCAGTGCTCCAGTATGGAATTGATCATGAGGCTAAAAAAAACAACTAAAGAATTTGTTTTTCTATATTGTGAGTTTAATGTCTTTCAAGTCCGACTTAGCATTTTCTTCTTCCTGAGTCAGTAAAATAAGAACTAATCAAGCATTGATACTAATACATACCTATTTCTTTACTACTCACAAGGGGCTAAACACAGAGGGGACAAACAAGGACAGACAAAGGGATTAAGTTGATTACATTGACCCCAGTGCAAAACTGTTACTTTATTTATCAACCCCGAAAGGATGAAAGGCAAAGTCGACCTCAGCGGAATTTGAACTCAGAACGCAAATGCAGACAAAATACGGCATGCTAATGTTTCTGCCAGCTCGCCGCGATACTAATACATACCGATCCCCAAATTGTATGACCTCGTGCCTATGTAAGAAATTATGATCATCATCACTTTCTTTGTTATTACTCTTTAACCAAGAATCTATTCTGACTGAACAGAGAAATGGTCAAGGATGTTCCAGCCATGACCATCCTTTATTTTTAGGAGTATCTGCAACCACATCATCTGTTGTGTCCTTCCCATTTTTCAGACTGGACTGTGTGTTTTGAGAGGTCAGGTTGCTATTTTTATCAGGTTGAGCTATCTTACAAAGGTGTGCACATTAGCTCTTGTTTTGCATTATGTGGTTCTCGGCCTTTTGGCGAAGATCAAAGTGTAGTTCATTTGTTAGGTGCAGACATTTCATTTGCACGATTAATTCTCTTTGGAAATACATGAGCATCACATATTCCTATTTCCTTACTTCATATAAAATAAAAGAACTAATATCTATGTCAGAAATCATCACTATTATCTAATATCAGTAATATTGTTTCAGTTTGTTTTATTCTGTTGTTTCCAAAGAGACCACTGACTGTTTCCAAAGTAATTACACCCCTGAACTTTCAATAATTAGACCTCTGACCTTCAGACTGATTTAGCTTGCACTGCAAAAGAACGGAGAGGATTTCAGGTTCAAGTTGACGTAGCACAGTCCATTGTTAAATAGAGAGAAAAATGACATGATGTCTCTCCCTGCACCTCCTCTCTCACTCCTCTCTCTCTCTCTCTCTTTCCCTGAAATCATATGTTGTGATGTAACTCAACCTGAGCAATACAAATATATATATATCTGTGTACATATTTATATATATATGTGTGCATACACATATCTACATATCTACACAAGTGTATGTGCAGCTGTATATGTGTAGGCCTGAACACTTACATTTATGTGTATGTTTATATATAATGCACATATGCTCACATAAACACACATGTGTTTATGTGTGTGTATGTACATCTATATATATATATATTTTCTTTTTTTTAGTTAGACACAGACACACACATGTATGCACATGCTGTACTGGGTCTCTCTTTATCTGGCTTCATTAAAATGTCTCCATGAAGCTAGAAGTCTGTGGAACGTTCCTGTGAGTCGGTTTTCTGTTTCAGTTCCAATAAGTGCACGACAAGTAATACGTTTGAAAAAATCTATTTAAAGCATTTAGTTTCAGTGTTTTTCAATCAGACACTTATGGAAACTGAAATATTACACGTGTGTATAGCACAGTGTTTATATGCATGCGCATTTGTAATTCTGCTACATACGTGGCTGGGTTAGAGAGAGAGAGAGAGAATATATAAAGATATATGTATACACACATACACACACACACACACGCACGCACGCACGCACACACACACACACACACACACACACACACACTTGTCTGTAGAGATTTATGTACATACATGTTTGGATATAAACATCTGAATTTTGCATGTGTGTGTATTCATCTGTAATAATCAAATATTTATTGTCTGTGTGTATGTGTTTATACTTATGCCTATTTGAGTCCTAATATATGAGACAGAAATGTCTGTAAGCAAGCCTGTGTCTGTGGTAATCAAATACAGTCTGTGCACAAGTTAGTCTATGTGCTTTGTCGAGTTCAAATGTGCGGACAAGTATGTAAGTTTTTCTGAGTATATATTTAGCTGTGTTTGTATATCTTAGTAAATGCACTTGATTCATTCCTTACGTATGGATATGTGTGTGTGCATCTTTACACATACGCATGTCTTTGTGTCTTAGCATGCATATGGAAATGTTTGTGTGTGTTCTTCTCCAGCAGAAGGTACATTTTAATATGTATATGATTGTCAATATTTCACTAGTAAAAGCACTTTCCCCAATTATATTACAAATAATGGTGTTTTCTGTCAATGCCATAGTTTAAATGGTGGGAATATGGATGCATGTATGCATGCATAAATGTGTGTGTATTATGTGTCTGTCACATAATATGTATGTGTGTATGTCACAACAAATAAAACCAAGGGTAAGGGCAGAAGATTCTCTCTTAATACATGTTTTCGTCATTCATTTCCACTTAGTGATGACGCCTAGCCATTACTGGAATCTTTTCCTCAAGTTTCAAAAGGTTAATGGTCACAAGAAAGTCCATCTAATTTGGTCCGGTGGTCAGTACCCCCACCACTCCTGAACACTTTCCTTCACCCATCCTACTAAATGGACTTCATTCACCCTACATCCTCCTCTCAGCAATACCACCACCATCACCACCACCACTCATCCCCATCTTTCCACTTTTATTTCTGTCAATCTATCTGTATATCCATCTCTATTTCACCTTTCTTCTTCAATTTGCTCTCTCTCATCCCTTCTCATTTGTCTCTTCATACTCTCCTCAACACTTTCTGCCCCTCAATTTTCAGTTCTCCTCCACATCCTTCTTTTCTTTCTACACTCCTTAACGTGTACATTCCACTCCCGTCCTCCCCCACCACCCTCTCACACCTTTTGCCCACCCCTCCTCAGCTTAGTGGTCATACATTTCACTATGACTTATTGTCCAGGAGCAGCTATAAAACCACTGCCAATAGAAAGTATTTTAAAAGCTGTTGTAATAGTTGCTGCCATCACCCACCCTTGTTATGCACAGTGACTCCACACCCTCTCTTTGCCACACACACTCTCTCTCTCTCTCTCTCTCTCTCTCTCTCTCCGTTGCCCCAAGCAAGATGAACGATTGGTGAGCATGCACCACTTTAGTTCTTCCCTTCAACAAATAAGACTGGAATAGGGTTCAAAAGCAGAACATCCTTGTCAGAATTGCTGGTGACCTCTCAACAAGGGGGTCTTATGTGGTCAGTTCCTCCATCTTATAACCCATCCCTCCAACCACCTACAACACTGATGGCACTATGACAGCATCAACACTATCAGCCCCAACCACCACCACCACCACCACTTCTCTCCCACCACTGCACTCTGCTCTCTTCAGCCTAAGGGGAGGAGATAAGGGATAAGCCTAGAGGCAGAGGAAGGAAGGGGAAAGGCAGGTGTGCCTTTCCTTGTGCATCAGAAAGCCAAAGCCAAAGCCCCGTCCCTTCCAAATGTTCAGCCACTTCTTCTGACAGAGCACTTAAAGTTGATTTCTTTCTGTCAACTTTGGCTTTCATTAAAGTCTTTCACTTTGCTAGTCAGAGTTGGCAACTTGCCTACATTGCAGGCCGACATGCATGCAAACAAACGCACACACACACACACACACACACACTTGTACTCACATACTTACATACAAGCACTCATACATACCCACACATACACACACATTTGTACTCACATACTTATATACAAGCACTCATACATACCCACACACAACTCTCATACGTGTTGTCATACACACTAATATACATGCAAACACACACACACACACACACACTTGTACTCGCATACTTACATACAAGCACTCATACATACCCACACACACACACACACAACTCTTATACGTGTTGTCATACACACTAATATACATGCAAACACTCACACGCACACACACACACACTTGTACTCGCATACTTACATACAACCACTCATACATACCCACACACACACAACTCTCATACGTGTTGTCATACACACTGTATACATGCAAACACTCACACACACACACACACACACTGTCATGCATACTACATACACGCAAACACTTAAATATCTGCAAATACTTACATACACGCATACACACATACCTTCATGTATAAATTTGCACCTATTCACTTATATACAAACATGCATGCACACCAATGCATCACACATATTTGCAGAGGCATTCTTTCAGTTTCTTAAGTTTTCCTCTTTCTGTCAACTTTTCTCTTTTCTCTCTGATATTTTCTTCCAGCTTGTCTTCTTTCGCTGCCCCCTATCTCTGTCCCTCTCTCTCTCTCTCTCTCTCTCTTTTCTCCATATCCTGTACCAAGCATCGTCTTTTCTAAATCTCTATCCCTTCTATCTCTGTTTCTCAGTTAATTCTTGATTCTCCCATTTCTTGCTCTTCCCATTTCTCCCCCCCCCTACCTTCTCTAGCAAATGTCTTTCTCTTTCCATTGTTATCCTCCACCTTCCCTCTTCGCCCCCCCCCCTCGCCACACACTGCCTGTTATTGTTAGTGAAATTGCTTGCATTACTTGTCAGTCAATAGCCTCCTCCCACAGACATGAAATTCCTTGCTGTAAATGATTCGGTTCATTTACTAGTAGGACAGCCGTCAATTATAAAAGCAGTGTTGTTTCACAGCAGACTGTTTGATTCGTCAAGCCTGGGTGTTACTAATCTGACTAAAGACCCGATAAGAACAAACTGCACCTCACCATCACTCTCTCTCTTGTTTCTCAGTCTTCATCTCCAAAAGATGTAGAAGACATATTCAGCTACCAAACATCAAAACTTCAATTCAACAGTGAGAATACCAAAGATACCACATGTCACAACTCCAAATTTGGTTTATACTAATAGGGATTTTTGTAAAAAGCAGATGCAAAAATCTTTATTATTTTTGGTCTTTCATCATCATCATTGTCGTTGTCGTTTAACGTCTGTTTTCCATGCTAGCATGGGTTGGACGGTTCAACCGGGGTCTGGGAAGCCAGATAGCTGCACCAGGCTCCAGTCTGATCTGGCAGTGTTTCTACAGCTGGATGCCCTTCCTAATGCCAACCACTCTGTGAGTGTAGTGGGTGCTTTTTACGTGCCACCGGCAACGGTGCCAGATGAGGCTGGCAAATGGCCACGATTGGATGGTACTTTTACAAAATATTGTAACTGTGCCCCCCACTCTCTCTCTCTCTCTCTCTCTCTCTCTCACACACACACACACACACACACACACACACACACAAGGACAGTATAGGCATAGATTTTGTAGTTTAGCCCAGATTCAGTCCTGATCAAGTAGGTTTACGGACAAGAAGCATTTTAACTGCAGTCATCTTATATTTTTAAACATGATGTATTTTCTAAGAAGATTTTTTTCTTCTTTTTCTAAAAAAATATGGCAGATGTTATTTGATGGAAATCAGACTTCTATTTCTATCAGGTCAAGTAACTGCATAAAGATTCTGTCATTAGCAGCAAGTGTGTTGAGTTGATGTGACTTGTTAATGTCAAGATATTTACTAGTTATAAAAAAAAAGTAGTTTTTCATCTACATATAGTATGGCAAGTGCTGATTGCCAGTATTAGAGAACTTGAGTCTTCCCTGACTTTCACTCTGTAATTTGTTTGACAATTCTTTGCTTGCCAAAGTTTATGAAGTTGTTTTTTTTCCTTCACCCTGTCCTATACATTTAATCTACATATAAAGAGCAAAACAACACAAAACATACTTACAAATCTATAAACAGTTTAGGCTTTTAGTCTCTGTATTAGTCGCCTTAGTCATTTATCCTTAAGAATAAGCAACTGATACTAATATAGTGAACTGGAAAACCCCCTGACCACTTCTTTTTGTCTCTAAAAGAAGTTATCAACGTATTAGTAGAAATGGTAAAATAACTGAACTAAACATGATTCTGTATTATGTTTTGTCTGTGAATGTTCTCAATTCAAATCTTGTAGTAATCAACTATGATTAATCCCTCCAGAGTTGATAAAATATAAGTGCTAGACATGTACTGGAATAGATTCAATTAACTTCATGACCCATCCCAAACATATTTAGGAGCTTTCACCAAAGTTGGAATCATCATCATCATCATCATCATCATCATCATCATCATCATCATCATCGTCATTTGTGTTATTAGGGTGGTGAATCAACAAAACTGGGGTGTTGAACATAGCACTTAGCTGCTTTTCTTCTGGCTCTTTACATTCTGAGTTCAAGTACAACCAAGGTTAATTTTATTTTTCATCTTTCCAAAGTTGATAAAATAAAATACCAGTCTGATGTGGATGGGTAGTCACTAATCACCCAACAGGTTACATGGCATCACTAGGAAATTGAAAGTAACCTGTCCATACTTGTTAGAATATTTGGAAGCGAAGTTACTTCTCAAGCTAAATAAGTTTTCATCGTAAGATGGCATAGATTGTACAACTAAGCAACATCCCTAGATAGCCTATATACTGTTCAATGTGTGATCATAGTACATATTGCATGCTCTTAACCAATGTATCTCAACCATTTTTTGCTTATGGATTCCTTTGATTCCCTTTTTACTCTACTGGGCTTTTCATAGCCTCTTGATATGTGTAAAAAAATATACTGCTGTATTTTTATAATTAGATATTATTGAGAATTGTATAAAGAAATTAAAATATTTTGTGTAAAGTACAAATATAAGCAATTTATTGCACATAAATTTTAACAACAAAATCTTATATGGACCCCAGTTGAGAACCCCTGCCCTAAACCAAATCGGCAACAGCTTTGGCCTGGATAATTTTTGGTTATGAAATGGCAGGTATTTTCAAAGAAATAAGATGCATAAAATTCTTTATGTTTATAAATATTAAAATAAAATTACATGCTCTTGATCTACTGCTGTATTAATACTATTGCTACAAGACCCAAAAGGCCCTATCCTATATTTTTATTAATGCATTGTCATTTATAAGGATGAATAGAAGCCAGTTGTTAGTGTTTAGCTCCAGGTTTGCTTCAACCAAGCAGACAAATGATTGAATGCATTCCATCATCATCCAAATTTTTATTCACATATAGTGTTTATGGGACTACATTACCTAATGTATCCCTTACTTTTTCATAAGACTGTAGGGTGTGATTGATTTGGAAGAGACTTAGCTGCTATATTTGGTAATTCAAGCAACCATATATAAGCATGCAGTGATCAGCATGCAACTCAGGATGCCCAGTCACATATATACATTTAAATTAGATAGACATGATGGTAAAGACACATTTCATTTTATTTTGATACAACAATGCAAAGTTACAGCTTAGTTTGACACTAATTATTAGCAAACAAAAGCTGTGGTTAGCGCTGTGTGTTGGCACATATTAAAACATTATCAACATTTGTAATATATTGTTATAATTTTCAAATAAATTTTCAAATAATATATTTATCCTAAATAAACTGTCCTTTGTTTGATATTTAGTATTGATTTCTTTTGACATTAAATAAATACTAATTAGTTGCAATAAAAGTTTTTAAAAATTGTTATTTCATGATTGTTGAATGTATGTATTGGTGTGTAGCACTTAATACAGCCCTTATTATTATGATATTGGCTATGAACCAATAACAGTGTCTCTCTACATGGTTATTAGACCTGAGAGATATAGCAATGAATTTCTCTGAAATTACATTTTTCTCTCCTAACAAGCAAAAGTATATACTATATAATATAGTAATAATATATAAGGTGGCGAGCTGGCAGAAACGTTAGCACGCTGGGCGAAGTGTGTAGCTGTATTTCGTCTGCCGTTACATTCTGAGTTCAAATTCCGCCGAGGTCGACTTTGCCTTTCATCCTTTCGGGGTCGATAAATTAAGTACCAGTTACGCACTGGGGTCGACGTAATCTGTTTGCCTGTCCTTGTTTGTCCCTCTGTGTTTATATCAGAGACTATATTATATATTTCTTTATAGTCTCTGATATAAAAATTTTTGGTCACGGTTGGTCATGGCTGGAATGACTTTGATCATAAGTCTACTCAAACAAGATTGACCTGGGGTTAAACAACCACAGCAATATCAGTTAGTTATTGTGGTAAATATAAAATTGAACCAGTTCTTCAAACAAAAAAGAAAGTCTTTCTGTAGCAACTTAAACAGCGTGGAGTATGCCGTTCTCTACGACGGTTCCTTGTTACCAATGAAGATAATTTCTGTTTGATGTGTGAAAATAGAATTTATCTAGTGACACTTTTAATCAATATTGCAATGTCTCTTTTAGGAATTCACTCAGGAAAAATTGCTACTCAAATATTTAACATGTGTATCAGTCTATAAAATAGATAAAGTATCTTGTGTGAGAACTACCTCAGAACAGACTACATATTATTATAGGCAACATGCAAAAGCAACCATGTCAATTAAGATATAACTATTCAGATGTTTGGTAGTTCAAGGAATAGTTAGATTTCTCTTTCTTTCCCTCTCTTGTTTCTCGGGGAATACCTCTACTGCTTAGTACAAGAGTTATGTAAATAAGACATAATAAAACCTGTGAAAATATGGCTGCTAGCAGCTGGATTCTTGCTTTGGCTTCCAGTTTGTCACCTTACTGAGCAAATATCATTTCCTGACACTTCACAAAAAGGGTTATAATTTAACTTGGGATGGGGAAGATATGGAGGAAGAATAAGAGAGAGAGTAGAAAGGATTGTGTCAATAGGGTGAGGTGGAAAGTAAAAAGGACAGAGAGATAGAAAGAGAGAGTTAGAGAGAGAGTAGAAAGGGCAGAAGAGATGGAAAGAGAAAAATCTAAACCTTATCATTAATAACAATAATGCTGGTCTGTCATAAAAACTTCCGCAAAAATTGGTGTTAGTTTTCTTTTTCTTTTTATTCACTTTTTATTTATATTTGCACAAGTGTGTTGATAGATCACTCTCTGCCAGTCCAACCTACTCCAATCATATAAACTGCTTTTTTTTTTCTTTACTCTTTATTGATTTTTTTTTTTGTAAATTTTTATTGTTTTTTGTATTAAAATCATTACGTTAAAATCATTTCAGAATGAGAACTTTCTTCTGTATTGTTATTGTCAATGCTTTTGATATTCTCTAGATGTAAAAATATTTGCCCCGCAACAGTTCAGCAAACAAATAATTTTAATGGAGCTCCTGTTGCTGTATTCAGTGATATTATAGACAACAGGTTCAAATCCTAGTTTTCTTCTTATCACCTAATTGATGATTGATTTGAGTTGCTGGAAACCCAATTGGAAACTCTAGTCTTCAGAGTGTACTCTGTGCATTTTATTATGGCACTCAGCACTAGAAATGTTATCATGCCCTTGACAAGTAATAAACTTCTAATAGTGCATTGGTTGTATTTTATCATAATACCAACACTAATAAAGTTAGCTTATGTCCTGCAAATATACAAGGCAATTTTATAGTGCTGGTGTCATGCCAAAATATTGTCACTATTTGTTCCTCTGGTCAGTGCAGTCAATAAAGTGGGTAGAAGAGGTGATTGCAGCAGATAATTTTGGATAAGCTGGTCAAAGAGGTATGAATATGAAGGTTGAAAGAGAGTGATGAAGCGACAGTATGGAAGAGAGGCAGAAATGAGAGAGACAGTGGTGATAGGGTAATAAAAAGAGGGAGGTATGATACACATATTAAAAGAATCAGAGGGCTTTCCAAAGCAAAAATCTCATCAGATCAGTTTCTTGAATTCTGTGACACATATATTACCCCTTGGACAGGACTCTGTCCATTGCCGGAGTACTCACTTACGCCAGCTGAGGGCATTGAAGCAACGTGAAATGTGCTTTGCTCAAGAGCTCAACATATCGTTTGGTCCAGGAATTGACACCACAGTCTTACAATCTTGAGTACAACACCTTAACCACTTTATACCAACACCAAACTGCGACACCACATGACCTTCCTTGACCAAGTGCAACCCAGCTTACGGTAGTAACTATCGACTTCTCTCATTCAAATTCAAAATGGCTGAAGATTAACATCATGAACACACACACACACACATATATATATATATAAATATATATATGTATATATATGTATATATATATATGTATGTATGTGTATATATATATATATGTATGTATGTGTGTGTTTGTGTGTCTGTGTTTGTCCCCCCCCCCAACATCGCTTGACAACCGATGCTGGTGTGTTTACATCCCCGTAACTTAGCAGTTTGGCAAAAGAGACCGATAAAATAAGTACTAGGCTTACAAAGAATAAGTCCTGGGGTCAATTTGTTTGACTAAAAGCGGTGCTCCAGCATGGCTACAGTCAAATGACTGAAACAAGTAAAAGAGAGAGAGAGTACACACACACAGATATAATAAAATCAAATAGCAAGGATGAAGCATTGTGTGATATTACATTAGATAAACTTGTATGGTCAAAATAATGCAAGATAAAATTACAAAGTAGACTACAAGAAAAAAAAACAGAACAACTGGAATTTTTACCTTACATGAAGAAGGGCTCCTAACCCCAAAATATTGAAACATAAGGTAAAGCTTCAACTGTTGTTCTATTTCCTTTTTTATTTGCTTTGTAAGTCATCTCACATTATTTCAAACTTATTTCACAAGTCTACCCAATATGTAATTATATATGTGAGTGTGTGTGTATATACATGCATATATGTGCATGCACACACACACACACACACATACATATGATCGTCCACTTCAGTATCATTTTAATGTCCACTTTTCCATGTTTGCCTGGGTTGGGAAGAGTTTATTGAGGTAGATTTTCTACAGCTGGGTGCCCTTCATGTCCCTTACCCTCGAGCAAGGTAATATTTCCTCATGGCCAGACATGTTCTTGCAGAATGCTGCAAATAAATGACGCTGCTTGTAAGATATTGACAATCATTTTCAACTATGATGTGATTCCAAGACAAAGACACACACATGCACGCACACACACACACACATACACACACACACACACACACACAAACACACACACCTGCATACATATGATGGGTTTCTTCTGGTTTCCATCCACTCAATCCTCTCTAAACACTTTGATTGACCTGGGGCTATAGTGGAAGACATTTTCCAAAGACGCCACTCGGTGGAACTGAACCCAAAATCATATGGTTGGGAAGCAATCTTTTCAACTACTGCCACACTTGCACCTATTCCATGCACATACTGAAATGAACTAAATATATGTGTGCTTCAAAACATCATAGGCATTGGACAGTGTATGGCGATAGGAACATGAATTATGAATAAATTTGAAAAACGGGTTGGTGTGGTCAATGGTACATATTAGAAAACTAGTAGAGAGAGAGATAGAGAGAGAAAAAATGTTCTGTTGCAGACAGTATCATCCAACTTGTGCTTACACACATGCACACACTGACAGAATTGGGTTGCATTAAGACACTACTTTATATAATAACTGCAATAATGATAGATATTATTCCTCTTATACTTCTACAATGCAGAGCCAGATTTCTTGACTCTACTACTTATAAAATCACTATATATATATATATATATATATATATATGTACGTATGTATGTATGTATGTATATATATATATACATATGTATGTATCATTGAAGCTGTACACCTCTGATATAGACACATATCTACTACTGACGGGAATATATTAACAATCTTCTTTAATGTGAATTTTGGGAGGATATATCTATATGGTTCTTTTTGTTTGTTTTTTTTTTACATACTTTTAAATTTTGTTAATTTTTGTTTCCTTTCTTCTTATGAGTTACATATCATTTTCACATCTGAAGCAAGCTAATTCATACCTAAAGCCTGGGTTACTTTCCAGGCAATTTAATTAAAGGTAGGCAAATACTTTAGCTAGCATTCCTGCTCTCCCTAATTATCTAACATATGTTTGTTAAAAAAAAATATTCACAAAATAAATAACTTAGAAAAATGTGAAAGTAAAATGTAAGCTTAGTACCAATGTATATAACAACATATTTACATCATCTGGAAACCACAAAACTGCAAAACTGCAAAAGTAATACTAATAATAAGTAAAGAGAAAGAATTCTTGAAAAAAAGAAGATAGTGTATCTTCAAGAGAGAGAGAGAAAAGTAAAGGAGAAAAAAAATGTACAAAATATTTTGTAGCCATATCATATTCAATGAATTAATATCTGTGATTCCTAAAGCAGATTTAACGTGTGTGTGTGTCTGTGTGTGTGTGTGTGTGTCTGTGTGTGTGTGTGTGTGTGTGTGTGTGTGTGTATGAAGTTGTATGTAACTTAACTCTAATGATTGCTGAAAGATGTGATATCCAAACTTTAATGACTACACCAGTATCCCAACCTTAATTCTGTAGGTTTCAGCAGCCTTTTTGGTTTGGTTCAAGTCTTATAGAAAAACTATTCTCTGCAAAAAGTACTCCTATGTAGATTCATTACACACTCTGCTTGCTGCATGATGGAAAATTTTTTAAGGCCTGACTTTCCTGCTATTGCTGAAGTTTGATTCGTTGTAGTCAAAGCTCATCCTATAGTAAATTAACCATATTTTCTGTTCAAAACATCACAGTATCTCACTCTGCATCTTTTTGATTCTTGATTTATTTGTTTCTTTGTTCTCACATTTTCTTACATACATTTTGATACAACAAATCAGCATTACAGATTTTTGCTACTTTGCCAAAATTAAGCATAATCAACCCTAGATAATATTTAGATGGTTAATCATTTTGCAGTTAGATTTGATTAATTAGTAATGAAGTGTTAAAACAGCTTTAATCAGCTCAGATAATCAACATGTCTCATTTGCACCTTAACAATGTCATGTTTGTATTCCAATTTAAAAATAATTAAAAAGAAATATTGCTTTGCTTTTTCTTCCTATGAGAACTGCTTTGAAAGAAAGCTTGGTAAAGAATTAATATAAGTTGTCAACAAAGGTGGTGTATGTAAATACAATTATACAATCTTCAGCAATGCTGAAATAGTAACAACTCTAGATAGATGAGAGATGTCTGATAGTGATATACAATAAATAATCGTATTTTGAGATTTTTTATATCGTAAACACAGTGACTTTTAAGGTCCTCTCTGATTGGCAGGGATATCCTGTGAGTTCTTCTTTGAACTTTTAAATATGTGATCTGAACTGGTGGAAGAAATTGATGAATGGAAACAGTGATTGAACAATAGCAGGGTGAGAACAAGTGAGAGAGGTATAGAGGGGAAAATATGCTATTTAAACTGACCTTTTGCCAGTTTTAATTAAGAAGAGATAATTCCTTTTGACTATAAATGTATTTAAGGGACTGTAGGGTACTCTGTTATTTAAAGGAAATGAGAGGCAAATCTTCATCTTCCCTTGGACATGTTACTAATTTGTTGCAGATAACTTTAGGCTGATATTTATTTCCATTGGCTTTGTAAGCCAGAGATGTTTAAACTATCATACCTAGAGAGACAGCAAAATTGCATGCCTTCAATTTGATCTCACAAACTTGGAGATTTCTCTTGTACATAGTGGTGCCGGCAGTGCCACCGGTGCTGGTCAGCAGTAGCAAGTCGTTGTCTGTCATTACTAAGGAAATATCTTAAATTGCAGAAAGATTCCTACTTTAATCATAACCATGGAATATGAAACCTTTCTTCTATTATATTATCATCCTTATTTGTTATTCCTACAAATGATCTAATGCTGTATTGCTGTTATCCCATACACAGTAAGGTTTGTATTGAAGAATACAATTGGTTTCTTAACTCTCATGTTGTGTAAAATATCCTGAAGAAGTTGTAAATTACTACAAATCAGGATGTGCCATTGTTCCCTTGTTAATCACCACAGATACAATTCACTAAAACCACTTACACCAATTCACTTATGTTCCTGTAAATGTTAGCCTTTGACCAATGACCTAAGTTTTGTGTCAAAGTAAACACACTCACACATATGGACACAAACATACATACACATAGGCATACTCTAGATAACTACTGTTAATACCAGCTTGTTGAGTTTTTCTGAACTTTGACCTTTTAATTAGGATACAACTACAGAAGTATGTTTCATGTCTGTAATCAGGGTGAACTATTAGAACAAGATATTATTGTGAGTGTGATTGAAAATGAACAAAGCTATTCCTCGTTGGTTTAGTAACAGTGCTTATTACAGCTCCAGGGACTTGAATCATTCATAAAAGATCCTTGTATTATTGTTCTCTTTGTAACTTTCCATTTAAATTATCTGTGTTAGGGATGGTAGAGGCTATCATTCAACCTACAAGCCAAAACTGAATAACAGTTTGCATAAGGTCATATTAAACCAGTTAAGAATCTCATTTTCCTCTTCCATTAAATCTATGATCTAACTAATCAGCTCCATCTTGATTAAAATATCAACAATTCTGAAGTAAAATTTTGCTTTTCTATTCATGGCAGAAGAGTGAGAGATTTGGAACTGTTGTGGTTGTTAAGCTGTGAGAGAGGTGGAAGGAACTGTTGTGGTTGTTAAGATGTTGGCTTGCATTCTGAAAGATCGGTTTAACCATTACTGTTGTATCTCTTGGTCTTTGGCCACTAAACTCTCAATGATCCATTCAATTTAGCTGTAAATAGGTTTGTTGTTTTATTTACACTGGGTTCTTCTGATTAACAGAGCTATGATCAAAGGTGCCAGCCATCACTTTTTCTTTTTTCTGTGTGTGTGTGTTTTCATGCACAGTCCAGTTTGCTGGACATTGTTGTAGAGCTGAAAAAGAGGTAATTTCTACTCTTCTCCTCTGGAAGCCATCTACTCGCAATACCAGAGGGCACACACTCTCCTACCCTGATGTAATCTCCAGGGATACAGGCATCCAGCAACAGGACCTCCGTAATGCCATGATGGACCGTGAAGTCTGGCGTAGCATAGTAAATTCCATTGTCTCGACCACGGTCGAACAATGATAATGATGACATATCCAGTATATTCTTCCTTTTTTAAAGATGGTAGGATGTGGTTTGATGAAAATTTGATTGCTCTTTTTAGCTGGCTAGTTTATCGTGTACAAGCTCACGTATTGTCCTGTGTAGATTGGTTTATTAAAGAAAGACAGTATTCGTTGGTGTACCTAGCTAAGATAGAGTATAATTGGTGAGGCTTTCAATAATACTAAGCTGAAATATTTGTACACAGCCTATTGACAGCATTTATTACAAGACAGTTATTTTCTAAAATTCTATTTTCTTGAAGCTAATAGAAGAAATAACCCATTGTGGAATATCCCTAATGAAGGAATTGTTCAAATATTCAATCTGTAAATAAGATTTTAAAAAATGAAAAAAAGAAAGAATAATGTACTGGTTTCTTTTCATATGAAGCCTCAGTTTAATAATGAAGAAAAGAAAAGATGTGATGTCAGGGTTTTCTTAAAGGCATAAATGGCATAAGTGAAATAGCTTCAGATGAGACTAGAAACTGGGTCATTGATTTTAATTGATTACTTGTTGATTTATAGTTCTTACTGCATGAGACAAAAAACTAAAGATGAGCAAGCAAGGGAGCCTTTATGTGATCAAACTGTTAGAAATAGTAGCCAAATCTTCTCCATAATTGCACACTGCTATCTTAAAGGAAGGATGCACTTTATAATGTAATTCTAGACATATTATTTTGGAAAAAAGAAAATCAAGAGAAAGGTTGACTATAGCTACTATGTCTGTGATCATAGATCTGTTCCTCTAAGGTTAACCTAGAATTAGACAACAACAAGTAACTCATCATCCTCATCATCGTTTAACATCTGTTTTCCATGCTAACATGGGTTGGACGGTTCGACCAGGATCTGGGAAGCCAGGAGGCTGCACCAGGCTCCAGTCTGATCTGGCAGTGTTTCTACAGCTGGATGCCCTTCCTAATACCAATCACTCTGTGAGTGTAGTGGGTGCTTTTTACATGCCACCGGCATGGAACCCAGTCAAGGTGGTGCTGGCATCAGCCTTGTTCGGATGGTCCTTTTTACGTGCCACCGGCATAGGTATCACATCTACAATTTCCATTTGATTTTTATTTTGATGTTGATGTACTTGACTCAATAGGTCTCCTCAAGCACAGCAGGTCGCCCTACGATCCAAGGTAAGCACAGCAGGTCGTCTCATGATCCAAGGTACTTTTGAATGGGCTGGGGCTGGTTATGCAAAACTGATGTAGGATACAGCTGTGAACTCACTTTATTTGTCGGGTCTTCACAGTCACAGTGTATCTCCAGAGGTCCCGGTCTTTTGTCATTGCCTCAAGATAAAATGAAAACATAAAAGCAGGGAAAAGTAAGACCTGTCACTAAATACTATTGTTTTCCTAGTGTATGTGTCTAATCAAAGGTGTTGTATCTGCAGTTTTATATTGAATCATAAGGAGATGTCATCTAAGACTTCAAGTAGTGTCTGCAGAACAAGATAGCTTTAAAACCTGAACTTTTCTTTCAAACTGTGCCTTCTGGTGGGGTTGGTCTCAGCACTTTAAGCTAATTAAATATTCAGCTATGTTAGCTGCATAGCTTTGTTGTTTGTGTATACAGCTCATTATCATAAGATTATGGGTTCAATTCCGCGAATGGATAATATCTTTCATCCTTGAGCAAAGCAGTTCATTTCATATTGCTTTAGTTTACTCAGCTATGAATGAGTACCAGCCAGGTACTGGTGCACCCTTCTCTTCCTCTAACTGTTACATCCTGGCTGTTCTGTAGGTTTCACAGTGAGTAGGTGGGAGGAAATAGGAGATTGCTGTTGGGGAAAAAAGTTATCTATGCTTCCAACTCCGTAGTCATACAAAATAATTAGCAAAAAATACATGCTACTAAGCCATACTCATTCATGAGTGGTAGTTGGTTGTACTGTACTTTATCTATCTACAGGTAAGTGGATGGCCATTTCATAGTTAAGTGTCTTGATTACAATGTAATGGTGGTGACAGGATGTATATAAACTGACCACTTCTTGCCGCCTTTATCAATTCAGTAAATTCTATCTAAATTGAAATGAATTCAATGAGAACTCTAATAAAGGAAAATAAATCTTATAAATGTCATCAACTGATAAAATCTAATTTGATGTGACTTTTATTTTATATTTAAAATTATTTTCTGTCTTGATTTTCAATAAATCTAACTTCAATTTTGTTTTCTTTTATTTTTTAGGTAAGTACTTAAAAAATCTTTTTAACTGGAATTTTCTGTTTGTCTTTTCCCAAGAAATGGTAAGTGTTCTCAATGTTTTAAAGATAACTGTAGTGAAGCAACAATAAAACCATTGTTTTATGTTTTTAAAATATCTTATAAAGTAAATACATAAATACAAAAAAAAAAGAGAAAATACGAAAAAAAAAAGAGAAAGAAAATAGGATATTACTATTGCTATTATTACTATTATTATTGTTATTAATATTAATATTATTCGACACTACAATATTTTGTATGGATGACTTCCAAAATACATACAATCTAATATTTTATAGCACTTGTTAAACTTGAGAATTGAAAATTATCTTTTTAAAAAGATATATATTTCCACATGACTAGATTAATGCTATCATTGTAGTGTAATTCTTCTTAGTTATAAGTTATAACCAGAGAATTACAATTCAAATTTTATTTATTTCTCTTTTATATATTTTTTATTAATTTTATTTATTGTTTGAAGTGTGAAATATATTGATAAATGTTGAGTTGTTTTTCGTATAAACCAAAATTAAAGAGACGGGGGAGTTCAAAATATGAAATCCAAACTTGAATCAGCAAAGAATTATAAAATGAAATTTTGAAAAATGAATTTTCTTTTCTTTTCAAATTTAAATTTTCATTTTCAAGTTGAGTTCAAGTTTATTTGAAATTTTAAAATATGCTAATTATTATAATTATCTACTGACTTTTAGTGATTTACTTTAGAGAAAGTGCTATATCATTCTTCTAGAACTTCTTCAATATGTGATATTTTTCAAATAAGAAATATGTGCTTATTTTATGGATTGCCTGGCTATTATGTATTAAATGATGATAAATAATGAGTGATTATTGAAATAAATGATATACCAAAACATATGCATGAATGTCATAAATCTATCTCAGTTAAATATCTGGGTTTTATAGAAGCTAAGGAAGTTTTAGCACTGGAAAGCTTCAACAACATGATATAGGGTACTTTTTCTAACATTGGCTGCATGGATGAAAAGAAGGTAATTGTGTGTTTATGATGTAAGCCAAAAAGGGTTTGCACATTTTTTGATAGCATCAAGGCTGTTTGGTGCCACAAGAGCAAATTGGTACTCTCAAAAGGTGCTAAAAATCATTGTGATGTCCAGCCAACAGCTGAGGAAGGCAATGTCCCACATGTAAAACAGAGCAGTACTCTGTGTAGTTCCTAATATAGCAACATACTAACTGTCTATAAATAGATATCAATGGGTAAGAACAGACCAGTGATTAACATTGTGAAAGTTATTTGAACTGGAAGATGTCACCACATGAAAGCGAATAAGACAGTTGTGTTATAATGTTTCAGCTTAATTCTTGGCACGATGACTAGTTTTCCATAATGTTCATGTTCTGTAATAATAATCTGCTTTAATTAGTCATGCAAAATCTTGTTCCATCGCAAAGCCTATTCCCCTTATTTAAAATTTTGTAGATATTACAGCATTCCCCTTTTTCAATGTCACAGTATGAGGGGAAGGGCACTCCTCCAAAGATACAGCTATTTAGGGATTTGATTAGATAACGGATTGTCTTTATTCTTGCTGGAATCAATACTTTTTCTTCATTAAATATGCTGACAATTTTCTCAATTATAGAATTGACAACAGAATTGATACAAAATAGTTATTGTTGGATACCAGAAATTTTGCCAGGTCCAATAGTTTCCCAAAATCTTGGTTTATTACTTCACTTTTGTTTGATACAATCTTGACCATCATTTTAAAGTTCAATCTTGCTATCAGAACTCAGTTGTTTTCTCCCTTCACCAACACAAAGCACAAAATCAGCCTTGTTAAGTTCCTCTCTGTTCCATGGCTGTGTGGGAAGAAACTAGCTTCCCAACCACATGGTTCCAGGTTCAGTCTCATGGCGTGGCACCTTGGGAAAGTATCTTTTACTGTAGCCTCAGGCCGATCAAAGCCTTGTAAGTGGATTCTATAGACAGAAACTGAAAGAAGCCTGTCGTATATATGTGTTTTGTGCCTCCATCACCATCACTTGACAACTGATGCTGGTATATTTATGTCCCTGTAACCTAGTGTTTCAGCAAAAGAGACCAATAGTATAAGTACTAGGCTTACAAAGATCAAGTCCTGGGGTTGATTTCTTTGACTATAACCCTTTAAGGTGGTGCTCTAGCATGATTACAGTCAAATGACTGAAACAAGTAAAAGCATAAAAGAATTCATGAGTAAACTTCATCTTTGTCAATTTTTTCCCAAAAGGAAAGATATATTCTATGTTCCACCTGCTTTCTTGAAGTATATAAAAAATTTGCTAGAGATTGCTTTATAGTGGGATGGAACACAAAACTACACAGATCTAAAACAAACTTCATAAATACTAAAAAGGTAAAATTCATATTTTCAAAGTTAGCAAGTTGCAGAGTCCAACAAAGGAGATTTTCATGTTCATTTTGTTGTTGTTTATAATCAAGTAGGGTTTTAAGGGCCATCTATAGTTGTTGTTTAGCTCCAAGTATGCTCTGGCCAAGCAGTGGCAAACCAATATGTTTTTGTTTTTTTTTCTAAGTAGAAATGGAAATTAAATCATTGTTGCTGGTTTATAATCTAACCAATAAAATTTTTCTTTGACAACTTGATTCTGATGAGTCTTTAGTAATACTCTGCATAAAAACAACATGAAGTCCTTCCAAGCCTGACTGATTTTTATTGTTTATCCATATTTACTTGAAAT
The DNA here is from genome assembly GCF_006345805.1 of Octopus sinensis. Taxonomy (NCBI): domain Eukaryota; kingdom Metazoa; phylum Mollusca; class Cephalopoda; order Octopoda; family Octopodidae; genus Octopus; species Octopus sinensis. Next base: position 49,845,291 of record NC_043009.1, on the reverse strand, counting down.
TCTTTGGCTGTTGTCGCTGTTTAACACCAAGTCAAATTTGATCAGCTAAAGGACATATGATCGAAGGCATTCCAGCCATGAACATTTCATCTTTTATATTATCAGAGACTACATTGTCAAATATACCCATTTTATTATTATTATTATTATTATTATTATTATTATTATTATTATTATTATTATTATCATTATTATTCAGTTCTATATTTAAGAGATGTATCATTATTATTATTATTATTATTATTATTATTATTATTATTATTATTATTATTATTATCATCATCATCATCATTATTTCAGATTGTATTATGTTATTTTGCATTTGATTTGGGTGCTATTTTTAATAGGTTGTGTGACTACATAAAGATTCTCTTTATCTTCAGCCCAGTGTCAAATGGAAAGAGAGAGAGAGAGAGAGAGGAGAGAGAGAGAGAGAGAGAGAGTATGTTTCTTTTATTCCTTTACCTGATATTGGAAGTGAAACAATCAGTATTCTAAAAGCAATTGCTTCCTCTGTTTCTTTTAAACAAGACTTCTGTATTCTCTTTCCTATATTTATCTGTTCATCCTGTTCATACAAATGTGCATTTCCATTCACTAACATGTACATAAACACACACACACACACACACACATGCATATACTCACATGCACTCACTAAGATAATATATATTCATACTCTCTAGCATCAACACAGTTTCACCATTAAATATGCATATACATGAATAACTATATATACACACCATGTACATGCACACACACACACACACACATGCACACATATACATGCAATTTTTGTTACATTGCAATACACTCATATATTGACATACTCAAATGTACATGAATATATAGTGATGAAATAAGGTTCTTTCCTCATTTCATCCTTTTCATTTTAAGTAGAATTTGATAGATCTGTTGTTTTTCCCAGCCGCACCTCCAAAAATATGTCAATAGTTGTTTCATATCTTGACATTTGACTCTGTTCTTCAAATTTTGTTGATTATGACATAAGAGATAACATAAGCGATAACATTTGGGTTTTTCATCACTTAGAAAGATGAAAGATTCAACAATAATAATTGAAGCAAAGAGCTTAGCGATAACTGTGTAATGATATTGATGACAACAGTGATGATGATGATGTGGTGGTGTTGGTGGTGTTGTTGGTGACAGTGATGGTGACAGTGATGGTGGTGGTGGTGAAGATGATGATGATGATGTTAGAGCTAGTTGCTTCAATGGCTGTGGTGAAATTTATGATGAAGATAATAAAAACCTTTTTCTTTCATTTCCAAGCATTCTTAATTTTTTTTTGTGTGTGTGTGTGTGTGTGTGTGTTTTTTGAAACTCTTTGCTGTTCGTTCATTGATGTATATTTTTATGCCATGTTACAAACCTTGTACTGCTGTGTTTCCATAAAAAGTAAAAACAGCTTCTCCTGCACTTTTCTTTATTCCTTGATATTGTCGGAAGGTAATAATTCTTTTACAAATGGACCAAAGTCCTCTGTGGAATGGCAGTTTCATTTCAAATGATGTAAAGAAGCATGAATGTCGATTTCTGAGGAGAAAACATACCTATTCCTTCTTTACCCACTTTGACAGGATGAATGAAGCAATCAGATTTACTGATATAATACTGATGTAATAAATTAGTTTAATCTCGGCATATTACTGGTACGCTTGTTTCCTAATACTAAACAGATTTGAACAGATAAAAGAAATGTTAATTAGTAATCAATCAATCATTTTTTATAGGGAAAACAAAATATGTATATTATTTTCAGTATATAAGTCCATATATTTGCCATGTGTTTAACCCTTTTGTTACCAACCTGGCTGAAACCGGCTCTGGCTCTGAGTACAAATGTCTTGTTTTCATACATTTTGAATTAAAATCTTCCACCAAACCTTAGTCACAATTTATGTTCCTAACACTAGCTTAATGATAACTAAGTTATTTTACTAAATTCTTTGTTATATTCAAAATAATTGAAAGAAACACAGAGCGTCTCAAAATAAATACAGTAACGAAAGGGTTAAATATATTTAAGTCTGTATACCTTTAGGAATTTAAATGTTTGATCATATTATCACTGGAAATTATTTTAAAAATTTGTTTCTAAACAAGTTGAATTTCTTAGTGTATTTCTCAAGCATTGTTAGCTTAGTTATGTATTGCTGATACCACAGTTGAGGAATACTAAGTAAAATCATTAATTACTTGTTTTCAATAAGCCAATCATTGGTTCATTGCTTTTCTGAAAGCGAAGATGAAAATGATATTTCTTTTTTCATCCTTAATACTTACTTCCTTTGATAATATACATCAGTGACGTGCATGCACGTGCACTCACACACATGCACATACACACCATATACAAGGAGCTTATACACAGTTTTCATTTACCAAATTTCACTCAAAAAGGTATAGGTATGCTCAGTGTTATAGTAAAAGACACTTGCCCAAAGTGACACACAACAGGGGTGTATATTCCAGGTGTGCCAGGTGTGTTCTGTCCAGCCATAGAAAATGACAAATTCATTATAAATATGAACCTTACCCATTAGCTTAATCCCAAAACTTAATAGAAAACTTTTGTTATACCATTGCTTGAAATTTGATAGCAACACACTCAATACAACAACCACCATATGCCACTGGTACAACTGTCATTGAATTCAGAACCAAACATTTGTAAATCAAACTTCTTAACCATACAATGGTACCAAAATATTCTATGTAAACAAGTATTCCTGAAATTTATTTCAAGAACTGGCTCCTCAATTGGCTTCTGTGCTGGTGGCACATAAAAAGCACCATCCGAACGTGGCCGATGCCAGCACCGCCTCGACTGGCTTCTGTGCTGGTGGCACATAAAAAGCACCATCCGAATATGGCCGATGCCAGCGCCGCCTTGACTGGCTTCCATACCGGTGGCACGTTAAAAGCACCAACCGATCGTGGCTGATGCCAGACTCCCCTGGCACCTGTGCCGGTGGACGTAAAAAGCACCCACTACACTCGCGGAGTGGTTGGCGTTAGGAAGGGCATCCAGCTGTAGAAACACTGCCAGATCAGACTGGAGCCTGGTGCAGCCCCTGGCTTCCCAGACCCCGGTCGAACCGTCCAACCCGCGCTAGCGCGGAAAACGGACATTAAACGATGATGATGATGATGATGATGATGAACATAATTCACTCAGCATAATTTACCCTTTATATCTGAATAAACTATTTTCGTAGTAGTGATATAATTATTTGTAGATTTATAGAATGATTTAGTTTCTTGGTTTCTTCTCTCAAGTTACATAAAGTTTGTGGATCAGTGAAGAAATGTTTCTACTTTGGCAGTTGCTGGTCAGACACATCTAGCAAAGTAGGCTATTTAATTATTTATTTTAAAAAACAAAAAAATACATACAGATATCACCATTATCTGATTTCTGATTCTTATTTTTCTTTTTTGGCTGGCAATTAAATAACTGTGCTGCTTTTTCAGAACACTGTCTTCACAAGAGATTGGTATTAATGGAAGTTAGGTTGTTTCAATGTTTGCATGATGTCGAATAGACATCATGCATTCAACAGTGATGTAAAGAGCAGCATCTTCCCACTCAATGCCATTTTATAATCTGAAACAAAAGCTTTCTTTCCTTTTATTATTTTTTAAAAATTTTATTCTAGTTTATTTATTTTATTTTTTTTTTAAATTTCAAGTTGTAATTTCTCTGATATTAATTAAATCTTTTGTTTCCAGTATCTGTTTAGTTTCGGTAACTGGTTGTCTTCATACTTCATTAACACAGACTTGACTACAATTAATTACAGATCAAGCTGTGACTAGGAATACAATTTAAATAATATCCGACACTGTCCTTTTGTCTGATCTTCCATATTTTCTCTTGTTAATAGACACTTGCTGTCCATCTATTATCGTAATCTAACTGATCAACAACACCACTCCCACCACCAATGGCAAAATTTCTCTGCATCTTTCTCTCTCTCTGTATCTTTCTCTCTCTCAATCTCTCTCTCTTGCTCTTTCTCTTGCTCTACACTGCCTTCTGTTCTGTATAAAAATTTGCCTCTGTATATATATCTGGAAGATTTGTAGTTCACCTACAGCTACTTTTAAAAGAAATGGCATACAATTATGCCTGTTGAAGTATGGTTTCCCATGTTAAAAGGGTTAAAATTTATCTTCTGTAAATCACATTTTCCTCTCTCTCTCTCCCCTCTCCTTCTATCTCCCCCTCTCTCTTTCTTTTCCCCTCTCTCTCTTTCTCTCTCTCTCGCTACAATATTTTGCTACATGCATTTAGACTATTTCAATATTTCATTCCTACATGAACATTTTTTTCCTATTAGATGGAATCATTTTTCCATTAGATGTCTCTGAACAGTTTAGTTCTGAGAGAGACATAAAATATATTTCAACATGGCAAATATTTTATTCTCTGTGATACTCGCACGCGCGCACACATGCGCACACGTATGCATACACACACATACACACACAGAAACACACGCACACTAACCAAATGTTATTTCCAAAATGATTACTGATTAAATAGCAGCCTTCAACATTGTTTTATTTTAGCATTTCTAGTCTTTTATTATATTTTATTTTTGTAATTTAAAAAAAAAAATTGCTTGCAATATTTAATTTCTAGCTGAATGAATTCCCATTCCATAAATATTATATTTCCAATTTTGCCAATTAATGTAATATCATCTAAATAAATTGCAAATCAACAAATATCACATACCTACCTACATAGCAATCTATAAATAAACAATTTGTAGTCTTTAATGCAACTGATGCATGTATACATGTCCATGCATCTGTGGATAAAATACTTACAACATGCATTCAAAGGTAGGTATACACTCCCTCACACACACCTATTTTATAATCTTCAAAAAGCTTCTGCACTATATTTACTTTATGCAAGTATTTCATGTGTGCAGGTGTGCATGCATATGTGAGAGAAATTGAGATAGTATGGTGTTTGTGCAAGGAAGAAAGAATTTTCCCATGATACCTTTTTTTGGAGCACTTCTGTAAAATACTGATGAAATGCCCTGTAGCAAGAACCTGGAGCAGATCCATTTAGATACATAATTTACTTATCTATTCTTTTTCTGTCCAGTAAGTTAGAAATGGCTTATAATCTCTGTCAACAAATTTTGTTAAGATTATCTCTACATACATTTTCACACTGTAATAATAAATAAGCTAAGGATCACGACTAATAAATAAGCTCAGGGTCAACAAAAATATATTCCTGTATCTATTGACTAGCTTCTTTCATAGTGTTGAGCTACTCTGTAACTGGTGATGAAGGTGGTAGGATGCAAATTCTGCTGTTGATTTTAACTAGAGCTCCCTAATTATTTTTTTAAATGTATTTTTGTTAACTACACATATTTATTTTGCATATCATTTACTAGACGAGGGGCAAATACTTATTTCTGGTCTCATTGTCAGACTATTACTTACTGGTAAACTTCCTCAGAAAAAAAGAAGGGTCAACAAAAATATATTTCTGTATCTATTGACTAGCTTCTTTCATAGTGTTGAGCTACTCTGTAACTGGTGATGAAGGTGGTAGGATGCAAATTCTGCTGTTGATTTTAACTATTGCTTCCTAATTATTTTTTTTAATGTATTTTTGTTAACCACACATATTTATTTTGCATATCATTTACTAGACGAGGGGCGAATACTTTTTTCTGGTCTCATTGTCAGACTATTACTTACTGGTAAACTTCCTCAGCAAAAATAAATTCTCTCAACTATTTCCCACAGCTAGATGAACTGAGTCAATGAAAGTTAAAGTGCATTTATTTTAAAGACAACACAAACACTTTGTGATGTATTTGATTTCCTGAACTAAAAGACCCATATCACATTGCACAGTAATTTTATTTCTATTTGCATGTTTATTTGTTTACTATACCCTTTACCAAACGACTATTTCTCCTGATCTTATTGTCAACTGAATATAGTTGCAAATCTAGTACAGATGTATAAACTGACTATTTGGAATAAAATCTAGTATAATAGTTGACTGTTTTGCTGACTTTTATACACTTGACTAGTTACTGTACATCTTTTAATAATGAATATCTGGTGGGAATGTAAACTTCTACACATTTAAAACAATTGTTGATTGGCATTTGTTATAGCTAACATCTAGTATCTTGATTGTTGCTTGTCTTGTACAACCTTTCGCTAGCACCATGACTGTTGCACATTTGGTATATCTAGTACATCTGCTGACTGGTTTCTTGGTCATTATACATACAATACAACTGTTTATTGCATTCTGGCTGTTGTACATCAGGTGTTATTATTGGACTGGCCTCTTATGTTGTTGCACATTAGGTAAAACTGTTGACTCACCTACTGACAGCTGAACATCTGATTCAGACGTGTCCTTGCTTCTTGTCTGTTCAACAAATACACAACATTTGATGGATTAATATATTTCAGAACCTGTTAACTCTTTCTACTCTTTGCCTGTTAATGCTTGTTAAAAACAAAGCCATGATAAATAATTCTAAATGATTAGTCAATTCATGTTATTTATTAAGAAGGATATTACTACTAATGTTTATTTAAGCTAGTTACTGTTCAACATGCATATATACATATTTATATACTGTAAATAATACCTAAAAGCTTATAAGAAATCACCATGTATTGGCTAAAGAAGATAGTCTAATACTTGGCCATATAAGCCCCTGACAGAAGAAAGTGGGCTTTAGTATGCATGGCAATCAAGCCCACTCCTCTTATATTCATAAGTGCAGAGATGTGGGTTCAATTCCCATGGGAACTAATTCCCACTTATTTCTGTCAAGGGCTTATATGCCCCAATAATAAACTATTCTCTTTAGCCAATACACAGTGATTGCTTATAATTATTATTGTTATTATTATTATTATTATTATTATTATTATTATTTACAGAACTTTCATTCGTCCTCATTTCTTAATTCAACGCAGAATATATATATATATATATATATATATATATATATATATATATATACACACACTTGTTCAGGGTCAAATTTCCACTCATAAAATAACAAATACATTATTGTATAACTTAGCTGATAACTAAATAAGTCTGGATGCAATGCTTCACTTCTATTTTGGTATTAAATTTTGTTTTGATTTAATGATAAACTCTTATCTTTCGTTTATCTTTCACTTACTTCAGTCATTGGACTGCAGCAATGTTGTAGCACCGCCTCGAAGGGTTTAGTCAAACAAATTAACCCCAGTGTTTATTTATTTTATGTTATGTTTGGCATTTATTCTGTCAGTTCCATTTGCTGAACTTCTAAGTTACAAGGATGTACACAAACCACCACCAGTTGTCAAATTGTTAGGGAGACAAACATAAAGGCATACGCACATATATGATGAGCTTTCGCTCAATTTTCATCTACCAAATTAACAAACAAGACATTAGTAGACTCAGGGCTGCAGTAAAAGATACTTACCCAAGGTGCCGCCATACAGTAGGACTGAACCTGAAATCATGTGGTTGCAAAGTGAGGTTTTTAATTACACAGCCATGTTTACTCTTTACTCTCTTTTACTCTTTTACTTGTTTCAGTCATTTGACTGCGGCCATGCTGGAGCACTGCCTTTAATCGAGCAACTCGACCCCGGGACTTATTCTTTTGTAAGCCCAGTACTTATTCTATCGGTCTCTTTTGCCGAACCGCTAAGTAACGGGGACATAAACACACCAGCATCGGTTGTCAAGCAATGCTAGGGGGACAAACACAGACACACAAACACATACACACATATATATATATATATACATATATACGATGGGCTTCTTTCAGTTTCCGTCTACCAGATCCACTCACACGGCTTTGGTCGGCCCGAGGCTATAGTAGAAGACACTTGCCCAAGATGCCACGCAGTGGGACTGAACCCAGAACCATGTGGTTGGTAAACAAGCTACTTACCACACAGCCACTCCTGTGCTGTTTGCATCTACATTTTTAAAATGTTTTTCTATAAATTACTTAGAAGAGAAAAAGAATGGTGCTGGTGTCACCTAAAAAGCACTCCTGCTGGTACCATGAAAAAAGCACCCAGTACACTCTGTTAAGTGGTCGGTGTTAGGAAGGGTATTCAGCTGTGGAAACCTTACCAGAGCAAACAATGGAGCCTGGTGCATCCCCCAGCCTTACCAGCTCCAGTCAAACCATCCAGCCCATACCAGCATGGAAAATGGATGTTTAAGGATAATGCTTTAACGGTGATGCTTTAGTCATTATTCAAAATATGAAATATATGTTAAGGTCTTTTCATTCAAGTTTGAATTTTACATTAAAATTATCCCTTTTCTAGTTAAATATATCTTTAAATGTACCATTTAAAGAGTCCTTCCTTCCTTCTTTTTTTCTTTTCTTTTCAAGTTGAAAATGTAGTTTATTGTATTTGTATTGAAGTGTAAATTACTGATTCAAACTTTCAGTTTCATATTATTTAATAATAAATCCAGTGTTTCATGTTGGAAATTTTGACAAAACTTGGCTTCTGTCCTCTCAAATTTGTTGTTGAAACTTACAGAAATGTTGAGTTAAAAATAACATTTTTGAATATATAGCAGAATATCTATTTCAAAATCTTGAGAATTTCAATTACTTTATTCAACTATTGGTGAATCTCAGCGAGTATGTTCTATTGATGTCTACCAACCACTTTCATTACTGCCCTATCTACATCATTGTACAGTGAGATTGGTTCTTATTGGTTTTTATGCCTATACATAGTACATTTATGGAATAGAAGCTCCCCAAAAGGATATTTTTAACCCTTTCTATTCTCCATATTTAACTGATTCACTGCAAAATCTTTTTCACAGACAACAGATTCTGCTTCTTCTGACTTGAATAAGTATTCAGTTTGAAATTTCCTAAATATGAAAGAACAAATTTGATTTTTCATATCTGGAAATTTTCTGAAAATTTAATTTAGAAAAGCTTATTTAGTGTGAAAAGAAGTTGCTAAAAGAGGAAAAGTGATTAGTATATTAAAGAATACAATTATAACTTTATATAGTTTCAGGTTCAATTGGTCAAGACCTTTTCAACTGTATAGAATTAAATTTCTTGTCCATTTTTACTCAGTGTGAAAGTGTTGTAATCATGTTCATCTTTACGTCCAATTTTTCATGCTTGTATGAGTCCAACAAATCAACAAATACGTATTGAGGTGTTGCTTTACTACTTGGTGTCCTTCCTGCTGTTTTTCAAGTAGTGAATATTTTATTCCACTCATCTTTAAAAGTGCAGAGCTACAAGATAATTTGTTAGTAGGTAATATCAACAGAGGTCACTTTTTAGCTCAACACTTTTCATGAAAGTAAGTGAAACATAAATACTCATATACAGGCACAAATATGTGCATGTGTGCACACACACACACACACATATATTTATGGATTGGATTGGATTGCCCATGTTCGGTCTACGGCAGGACAAAGGCCTCAGCATGTTCCCTCCACCACACTGCCACACTGATTCAACATGGGTTGGCAGAGGAAAGCAAAATTTTTTTGTAATCATACCCAGAAGTAGTTAAGTCAATTATATATCAACACCAGTACTCAATTGGTACTTATTATATCATCCCCCCAAAGGAAGAAAAGCAAAGTTGATCTTGGCAGAATTTGAACTCATAGCATAAACACAGACAAAATACTACTTAGCATTTTGCCTGGTGTGCTAATGATTTTGCCAGCTTGCACATGCGCATGCACACACACACACACACACACACACACACACACACATATATATTGTGTGCATGAATGTGTAAGTGGCTGTGTGGTAAGTAGCTTGCTTATCAACCACATGGTTCTGGGTTCAGTCCCACTGCGTGGCATCTTGGGCAAGTGTCTTCTACTATAGCCTTGGGCCGACCAAAGCCTTGTGAGTGGATTTGGTAGACGGAAACTGAAAAAAGCCTGTCATATGTGTATATATGTTCCCCCAACATTGCTTGACAACCAATGCTGGTGTGTTTATGTCCCCATAACTTAGCAGTTCGGCAATAGAGACTGATAGAATAAGTACTAGGCTTACAAAGATTAAGTCCTGGGGTCGATTTGCTCAACTAAAGGCGGTGCTCCAGCATGGCCACAGTCAAATGACTGAAACAAGTAAAAGAGTAAAGAGTAAAGAGTATGTATTTTCACATTCATGCTGAACAAAACAGTGATACTTATTTGCCTTTCTTGTAAACAATATGTAAAATAGTTTGTCAGTTTTGGTGTGTGAATACAAGTGAAATGAAAATACCTTACTTGAAAAGCAAGTAAGGGTTGGTGACAGGGAAGGCTTCCAGTCATAGAATACTGCCTCAATAAGCCTCATCCAAACCATGCCAGCACAGACATAAAAAAAAACATAGGCGCAGGAGTGGCTGTGTGGTAAGTAGCTTGCATACCAACCACATGGTTCCGGGTTCAGTCCCACTGTGTGGCATCTTGGGCAAGTGTCTTCTGCTATAGTCCCGGGCCGACCAATGCCTTGTGAGTGGACTTTTTAGACGGAAACTGAAAGAAGCCTGTCGTATATATGTATATATATTTATAAGTATGTGTCTGTATATGTTTATGTGTCTGTGTTTGTCCCCCTAGCATTGCTTGACAACCAATGCTGGTGTGTTTACGTCCCCATCCATCACTTAGCGGTTCGGCAAAAGAAACCGATAGAATAAGTACTGGGGTTACAAAGAATAAGTCCCGGGGTTGATTTGCTTGACTAAAGGCGGTGCTCCAGCATGGCCGCAGTCAAATGACTGAAACAAGTAAAAGAGAGTAACTAATAAGTATAGAGGAACATTTTTCTTTTCTAAAGAATAAGCTGGAGTAGACCCTTGGCATGAGCTCGACTGTGTGATCAACCACCCTTCCTCCACCTCCTTCTTCTTTTTCACCTCCTCCTTCTCCCTGCTGCATCTTATATTTCAAACACAGAATGCATAAAACTATATCAATCTCTCTGTCCTTCCATTTCTTAACACAGTAATGTGTGATATGAGGGAGATTTTGGCTGCTGTTACTAGCAGGATGAGTAACCTACAGAGGCTTCATCATTTCCAAGATATATTTAATAAATAATTTTAGATAAATATTTAATACTATGTAGAACATGAATCCATACAATAGAATAAAGCATTTTTCCTTTTTTTAGCCATAGTACCTGAAGAATCACTGTGCTATGTAATTAATTCTGTATGGAATATTATTACTCTGAACAATGAGAATATAAGAATGAAATGTTACTGCTGATGAAAAATATCAAATGAATTTCGATATTGCATTTAGACTTTGAGAATTAAATATATGTTACTCTCTTTTACTATAGCCTAAACTGGAATTAAATTAATTTACTGTTTTGTAATTTCTTCAGAATTACTTTTAAATGAACATTCACAACCTTCATTCAATTAATGTAAGTACTCTCTGGAGTGGCCATGTGATGATGGTGGCGGCAATGATGGAGGTGGTGGTGGTGGTGATGATGGTGGTGGTGGTGGTGGTGATGGTGGTGGTGATGGTGGTGGTGGTGGTGGTGGTGGTGGTGGTGGTGGTGGTGGTGGTGGTGGTGGTGGTGGGAAGGTCACTTCTCTAAGGGTTTTACTCATAGATTTTATAAGCAGCAAACAAAACAAAATGAAGATTGTTTAAAGAATGCAACTAAATTAGCACTTTTGTGCTCGAATTTGAGTGGCTTAATCTGTCATTAGCTGCTACACATTTGAGAAAACTGGACTGAGAAGACAAACAACTGGAAAATAAGCCATGTTTACAATAGGTTCATCACCATCGTCACCATCATCACAACCATCACTACCATCACCATTGTCAACACTGATTCTATCACAACTGTCATGATGATATTGTTTATATATATCTAGAAGACGTAATAACCCCAGTATCTAACCATTCTTTCTATCCAGAGTTCTAACTTTACCAAAACCACTCCACTAAGTAGTGATGGTTGTTAGCTGACTTATCTTCTCTCACTATAATGATGATGATGATGATGATGATGATGATACATGAGCAGACAACAATGGTAAAAAGACAAAAATCTCAAATTTTGGTACTGGACATGAGAAACAATTGAACAGTGACAAATAAAAGATTATTGTACATATAATAGGAATATGTTTTTAAAAATAGTTTCCTTTGTTTTATTTTTTAAAGTTCTACTGTCTAACCAGAGTTCAGTCAGTGGACTGTAGTCATTCTGGACCACTACATTCATCAAAACTATAATTGCCTTATATAAACTTCCAGTACTTCTGTTTATTTTATGAAACTCATATGGTTGATAAAATAAGCAGCAAAGGTGAAGTTTCTGAACTTTCTGGATGGAGGGTGCAGTTATTGGTTTAGGTGATATCCATGTCTAATTAGTCAGGTAAATGAAAGAAGATAACTTCAATTAGAAATTGAAAAATCATAGTAAGTTAGCTCTAAAGGATCAGAGCTTATGATGATAAGTATTCCAACCATGATCACCCACTCCTCCATATCTAGGACAACAATTATCAGATATTTTCCTGCACAGCTAAACCACTTTAAATTACACTTAGCTAGTCTTAAAGTCATCATCAACGATGATGATGATGATGATGATGATGACTTTAAGACTAGTTAAGTGTAATTTAAAGAGGTTTAGCTGTTATATTTAGCGAACTGATCAACTCCATAGAAGTTATGATGTCAGCTTCTTAGGTCTTTTCTACTAAACCACCACCACCAACACCACTATGACAAACAACAACAATAATGTGTATAATATTTATAATATAGAATAGCACTAGCTGTGATATTTTGTCTTAGAGAAATTTCTCAAATAGACTAATGTGTTAAAAAACAATGAACTCATTCAGGATATATTCAGCAGATCATCAGGCAGGATGTTTCAATTTAATTTGGTCCCCTCAGTGATGAACACTCCTGGACACACTGAGCTGAGCTGAACATTATTTCTTCTGATGATATTAATAATTGTTTTTAACATTGGCACAGGAGCAGTACTTTTCAAAAAGGAATAGGTTAATACCTATTTCTTTACTACCCACCAGGGGCTAAACACAGAGAGGACAAACACGGACAGACAAATGGATTAAGTCGATTATATCGACCCCAGTGCATAACTGGTACTTATTTAATCGACCCCGAAAAGATGAAAGGCAAAGTTGACCTCGGCGGAATCTGAACTCAGAACATAATGGCAAACGAAATACGACTACGCATTTCGCCCGGTGTGCTAACGTTTCTGCCAGCTCGCCACCTTAATACCATCGACTCTAGTACTCAGCTGATACTTTACTATACTGACCTCAAAAGAATGAAAGATAAAATTGTTCCCGGTTAGATTTGATCAGAGAATATAAAGAGCCAGAAGAAATACAGCAAAGCTCTTTGTCTGACATGCTAAAGATGATGCTATTAGCAGCACTGTCATTGGTGTCATAGTAATAGCAGTAGTAGTAATTGTTGCTGTTGTTTCTAGCATAAACTTGTCCTGAAATTGGGGGAGGGAGGTAATCAGTTATATTGACCCCCAGTACTTGACTGGTTCTATATTTTATAGCCTCTACAGGGAAGTATGGCAAAGTTGACTTTGGTGAGATAAGAACTCAGAATGGAAAGATCCAGAAATACCACATTTTATCTGATATTCTGATGACTGTGCCAATCTCTCTATAATAATAATCATAATGGCAATGAAATGATGATGATTATCATAATCATCATCATCATCATCATCATCATCATCATCATCATCCTTATTATTATTATTTTTATTATTATTATTATTATTATTATTATTATTATTATTATTATTATTATTATTATCATTACTAAATTTTATATGCAAGAAAGGCTCTTACAGAAAGACAAAAATAAAAATTTTATCAATGTGAGAAATTTGGGAAGAAAAAAAAGCAATAATAATAATAATAAATCTACATAAATGAAATGTATGGGATCACATGTTAAAACTCCAAGAGACATGTTTGGCTATAGAGTCTCAAACATGACATGTCTATGATAAATCTTCAATAATTCTGTGCATTAATGTAATTGGTCTGGTGACAAAAAACAGGAATAAAATTAATGGCAATGCCAGTATTGTTTAGTTTCCTGACTCTTCTACCAACACACACACACACACACACACACACACACACACAGAGTTGCTGTTGTTCTTGTTATAGCATTTTTATTTACTAGTTACCTCAAAAATGACAGGATTGCTGAACCAGTAAGTCATAACCATATTCACTATTATTATTATTATCATCATCACCATTATTATTATTATTATTATTATTATTATTATTATTATTATTATTATTATTATCATTATTATATATGCTCAGGTATCTATGTCTGAGAGGCTATAAATAACTAACTAAATATTCTATATTGTAGATACACAGTATAATGCAACACGTAATACATAATACATTTTCCGTGTTACATTATGGTAGGTATGTTATTTTTGTAACAGTTGACTACTTAGAAAAAAAAGATTAAAAAAATGAAACCAACCTTGAGAATTGCAATAAGATATGTGATGTATGTTTGTTAGTGTGTGTGCGTGTATGTGTGTGTGTGTTTTTGTATGTGTGTGTACATGTATATGTGTGTATGTATATATATATATATATATAATATATATATATATATATATATATATTGTATATACATAATAGCATTTTATATACACAATTCTAAAATCCAAAACTAAGCAAAAATTTTGCAATCACATGTGTAAAATTTTATGTATGCATATGCACTCACACACTATCTTTCACAAGTGGCTGTCTAAGAGTGGGAGTATGATGTATGGTGCTAGTTCATTTAATATTCATTTTTCCATGTTAGAATGGATAAGGTAGTGAAATTTTTTAGCTAGGATGTTATGACCAGATCTGTTCTTCCTATTGCCAATCCTTATCTGTTTTGCAAGGAAGCAGACTGTTTCAGATGGTGAAAACTACACCATAGATCCTAAGTTGTTCAGGATCAAAACCTTTCCAAAAGAAGGTATAATGACCATGTTCTTTTTGAGTTGTCCATTTCCTACTCTTCTGGTTTCACTCAGAGCAACAAAGTCAAAGTTTTTTCAGGTTTGTCCAAGTTTAAATTGGCCATCAGAGTTCCATGTTCCAAATTTCAGCCTTCGAATGACGCCACCCCGCTGGCTAAGCGAGCAGGCCAACAGAAGAAAGAGTGGTGAAAGAGTACAGCAGGGATCACCATCCCCTGCCGGAGCCTCGTGGAGCTTTTAGATGTTTTCGCTCAATAAACACACACAACGCCCAGTCTGGGAATTGAAACCACGATCCTACGACTGCGTGTCCACTACCCTAGCCACTGGGCCATTGTGCCTCCACACACACACACACACACACACACACATATATATATATATATATATATATATATATATATATACATACATACACATATATATACATACACACACACCACTGGATATGTCAGCATTTAGCTGTCATACATTTATTTAATTTACATCATTAATATCCTTGTGGAAGGTGATGCTGAGAACTGTAATATCAGGGGTGAACATCTAGTAAATAGGATGTGTGATATAGTTACCAATCTTGCTTGAAGACACTATACAACCTGCCAATAATACTCTTGAGAAAAGCAATAACATTACAACCTTAATTCTACCACAATTTTTCATTTGTGTGCATATATGAGAGAGGAGAGAGAGAGAGAGTAAGGAGCAGAAAGAGAGTGAGCGAGTGATTGTTGTTCATACATATAGGTTTCCCTGAAAACACTGATAAGTACTTGTTTCATTTATATCATTAATGGCCTTTGGATATAATCACATCCTTGCATTCCCTAAAGGATAGTGTTTAGTGTATGGCAGGCACTGTAGTGCTAGGAGCAAGCTTCTTTTGAGGTATGACTGTTACACAGTTTCAGATCCTGATTGAATAAACTATATAATATTCCTTCCAGAAATTTTCTGGGAGAAATGCTTGAATGTATATTTCAACACACACTACTATTTTGCTTCTAAAATTGTTCATTCCCTGTCAAAGAAAAGTCTATATTTAATACATGTGTGTGTGAAGGAGCCACCTGTTTGATACGTCAGAATTAGAGGTATCCATATATGGGTGCTTAGTGCTATTTACCTTAGGGAAGTAGGAAGCAAGTTTGGAAGGTTCATCCCTTTTCACACAGTGAGTGAAATTGCCACATAAGATAATTTGAAACCAGATTGTGGAGACTCAATTCACCTGGAGGATTCATTAAATAACTGGTGAGTCTGACGACTTTATGTTGAAGATCACATATTTTCTGACAGTGTCTGTTAGGAAAATTATAAAAAGGGATAATGATATTTTCTTTCACTATTGTAGTTTTTAATAAATATTTCACTATATTTTGAAAATGCTTCTATCTAGTTTGGGTGTATTGGAAGCCAAAGAAAGAAATATATATCATTATTATAGCTTAAAAACTCAATTAACCTGTGTTCTTTATATTCCTCTCACTATTATTTTTCTGTTTTCTTCGTTTTTCTTTCCTATATGTTATTTCCTCAGCTGTGGCTATTTGGTGAAAAGCTTGCTTCCCAACACATAGTTGTGTGTTCAGTTCTACTGTGTGGCACCATGGACAAGTTTCTTCTACTTTAGCCCCGGGTCAACCAAAGCCTTGTGAGTGGATTTGGTAGACGGAAACTGAAAGAAGCCCGTTGTATATATGTTCATATATATGTTTGTGTGTTAGACGGAAACTGAAAGAAACCCGTCATATATATATATATATATATATAAAGTTAATCCAAACAAGAAAGCACAAAAAAACACAACAACGCAAGGATGTAGAACAAATATAGTATTATTGGACGCTCAGGAAAGAAGGAGGGTTTAACGTTTCGAGTGGAGCTCTTCGTCGGAAACATAGGAGAATGGAAGACAGAGGGAAAAAAATCGCCAACGGTACACACGAGGTTGCATGTGTATGTGTGTCTTTGTGTTTATTACTTCCCTGCTACATGCACACAAAATACTTGATAACCAGTACTGGTTTGTTTACATCCCTGTAACTTAGCAGTTTAGCAAAAGGTACTGATAGGATAAATACCAAACTGAAAAGTGAATACAGGGGTTGATTTAGTCAGCTAAACTGTTCAAGGCAGTGACCCAACATGGTTACAGTCCAATGACTGAAACAAGTAAAATATAAAAGATGTCCTTAATTTTCTAATGTAAAGTATCAGGGAAACAATCTGCATGGCTCAACATTAAATTGTTCAACAGACGTTCTGGCTGATTTTCTGATGAAACATGCATAAATGAAAGACATCTAATTCAATTTCTCTCTCACACATACACATACACACACACACACACACACATTTTCCTATGCTCTGTGTGGTGATTTGTATACATGTATTTTTATTAACCATGATATCTAGTTTTTAGCTAGTTGTAGCAGGTGGTGCCTCTCACTTGGGATGTAGACTTAATCCATCAACTGGTTTAACACCATCATTTGGCACCTTGGGTTCCTTTTGCAAAGTTCCACTTGGCGCAAACTTTCAGGCCGGATCTCTGCTTTGTAGACAGCTTCCTCCGCACACCCCTCTAGGCTTGGAAATGAATAAATAAATACATAAATAAAATTATTTAAAAATGGTTCTGGGCACCACCCTTCTCTCCCTCATGAAGGAGTAATAAAAAAATTAAATTGTCATGTATGTAATCCGGCATTCCAAAAAGAAAAGCAAAAAGAAAAAAAAAACTTTTCATTCCCAAAAGCCTAAAACCATGGGAAGATGGAGAGGAATTGATGAATATTATTTCATGCAAAGTGGTCCAAGAGAATCCACAGATCAATCTTCAGCAACATGACCATAATAATAATAATAATAATAATAATAATAATAATAATAATAATGATGATGATGATGATGACGATGACAACGACGACGGCGACGATGACGACGACGATTATTGTTATTGTTATTGTTATTGTTATTATTATTATTATTATTATTTTCGAACAATAACAACCTATATTGTAATCTTTCATATTATATCAATATTGCATATACATTCCAATCAACTATGTAATATTGCTTTATAAACTGTACGTGCAGAGTGTGCATACATCTCCATGTGTGTGTGCATGTGCGTGTATGTGGGTGTATATAATTGAGGAATACAGGGATATCATACTCACCTCTATGTATTCTCTTCTTAAAACATTATCTATACAACTGCCTTATCTTCTATACTATGAAAATCTAACATTACTTGGAAAATTCTGTGTGTATACTGGACTTTGCTGTCTTTTTTCTTTATTTTTGTTCTTCAATAAAAACCTCTCCATTCTACTCTATATCACATTTGTTAGGTTGTAAAAGAAAAAATAGAAAACAATATTATATACATATACACACACACATATATATATATATATATATATATATATATATATATATATATGTATGTATATATATATGCATATATATATATATATGCATATATTATATATATATATATGTATGTATATATGCATATATATATGTATGTATGTATATATGCATATATATATATATATATATGTATATATGCATATATGCATATATTATATGTATGTATATATGCATTATATATATATATATATATGCGTATATATATGTATGTATATATGCATATATATATATATGTGTGTGTGTGTGTATATATATGCATGTATATATGCGCATATATATATGTATATATGCATATATATATGTATATATCTATATATATATATATATATGTATATATGCATATATATATATGTATATATATGTGTATATGCATATATATATGTATATATATGTATGTATATATGCATATATATATTATATATATACATATGTATACATATATATATATATACATACACACACACCCACACGCATACATATATAATCAGCTCAATTACATAACATACAAAGTCTGTATGCACAGTAATATACAATATATATAATATTAAAGGGCTATAAACTCTTCTATATCACATGTGAAGCTATGTAAATCTCCTTTTACTCTCTTTTCCACTCACTCATTCATTCTCCTATACAGCTCTATTACAGCTTTGTTGAGATGTACTATTAAAGGGCTATAAACTCGTCTACATCATTCTTAGTGTGTTATCTCTGTCTGACTCTCGCTCTCTCACTCTCTCCCATACTATGTTTCTTACTATGTACGATGACTCATCCTCTCTTTCAAACGAATGCATTCATCTTTCACATCCTTGCCTTTTTACACATTTCTTCTCATCCATCTCTTTATATATATATATATATATATATATATATACACACTGTCTTTATCTCTTTCTGCTGCACCTCTTTTCCTCCTTCTGATTCTGTGTGTATGTATATATATATATATATATATACGTGTGTGTTGCATCATGCGTAAACGCATGCAAGCACATATAGGTATATGCAGCATAGACACACATGCATATATTATATATGAGTGTGTGTATGTCTGTATGTATGCACATACATAAAGATCTGTAATATACATATATATATGTAAATGCATATATATATATATGTGTGTGTGTGTGTATGTGTACATATATATATGTGCATATACATATATGTATATATATATATATATATATGTGCATATATATGCATATATAGTATATATATATATTATATATATATATATATGTATATATATATATGTGCATATATATGCATATATATATATGTGCATATATATGCATATATATATATATGTGCATATATATGCATATATATATATATATATATATATATATAGTGTCATTCACACATATATGTATGTATGTATATATATGTGTATGTATACATGCATCTATATATATATACATAATACATACATACACACACACACACACACATCTACACATATTCACTCAGAAACATGCATATATTCATATGCATAGGCACTCATCTCTGTATCTATGTGTTAGTCTATCTCTATAATTCTCTTTGTTTCTGTGTACCTGTATCTCTCTACTACTACTACTATTACAACTACATTTACTACTAATACTACCACCAGAACCACCAGAACCATCGCCACCACCACTTCTACTGTTCCTTGTAACTTTCAGAATTTCTCTTTCATTCAATAAGCAGTAGGAAAAGTAAAAAAAAAAAAAAAAAGAAAAGAAACACAAAATAATCAAAATCAAATTTGACATATATTGCCTGCAGCCAGTCATCCAATAGATTTTCATCATCGTCTTAGTTTTCTTTCGCAAGATGATGATGACGATGACGATGATGACGATGACGATGGCAGTGATGATAATGATGATGATGATGAAGGTGACGTCAACGACGACACAGACATAGAAATGTGTCATTTACTTCAGCTTCCCTCCTTTTTTGCTTCTTTTACCTTTATCTCTTCTTTCTCCTATACACTTGGGCTTCCTCAATCTAAAAGATGGTATCGACTTGACTATGGCAGCAGTATACAACACTCTTCACTCTTGACTTTTGTAGAATCCACACACACACACACACACACTTACACAGGTATATACAATCTCACTCGCACCTACTTATATGTACACACAGCCACACACATATATTCATATGCACGCATCTATCTCTCTTTCTCAATCTTACTCTGCCCGCCACTTATCCTCTCTCTTAAAGCCCCTGTCTTTCTAACGTTCGCCAGCTCCTCACTCATACACACACTTTGTCATTCCGTCTCTCTCCATCGCGTTTCCTTCATCTCTCTCACATGCATCTTACTGCATATTTCTTTTGTCTTTCTATATCTACCTTAAACTGCTTCTCTCTCTCTCTCTCATCTCTCTCTCTCTCTCTCTCTCTCTCTCTCTCTCTCTCTCTCTCTCTCTCTCTCTTTCTACTCGCCATCCAACTTAGTCTATCAACTAATTTTGCATTTTGCTATGCAAGCATATATTTGTATATATCATTGTG
>NC_043009.1:49814202-49821702 GCF_006345805.1 Octopus sinensis | reverse complement strand
TTGTTAGTCTAATAGCTCATAGATCGTGGGTTCAAATCAACTGCATGTAATGTTTTGTTATATATCTGTGCGTGTACCTTTAGTTCAACATGCCTCTGTTGAGTTGTCTGTTGCAGTGTAGGTACCAACTTATCTGTAAGTGTTACCTATGACAGACTCAAGGCCGGTGAGGTAGAAACAAATTATTTCCCATCCACTTAACTCAGTAATACCAGACTTCATCAAGTATTACCCCAGTCTCCAGGGTTGGGGTTTAATATTCATTTATGCTTTTTGTTGGGCTAAAAATGTTATGTGTTATTGCTCTACTTATAATTCATCTCATTCTCTATGGTCTTTGGCAACCCTACAAATCTAGTTACAAATTCAAGCTCCAATTAAAAGAAAACTTCATAAGGTTTTTACAAAAGCTAAGATGTATTGCCATTATTTGGCAACAGTTATGAGTGGATTGGTAGACTCATTAGAACATTAGAATAATTGCTTTGCGGCGAGCTGGCAGAAACGTTAGCACGCTGGGTGAAATGTGTAACCGTATTTCATCTGCTGCTACGTTCTGAGTTCAAATTCCGCCGAGGTCCTTTCGGGGTCGATGAATTAAGTACCAGTTATGCACTGGGGTCAATGTAATCGACTTAATCCGTGTGTCTGTCCTTGTTTGTCCTCTCTGTGTTAAGCCCCTTGTGGGTAATAAAGAAATAGGTATTGGTTCAAGCTCTGTACACTGTGTTCAAATCATGTTGAGATCGCTGTTGTGAGTCAATAAAAAAGAAATACAAATATTGGAGTCAATCTAACTGACAACCACTACTCTTCAAAATTGCTAACCTTCTTTCTAAATTACGAACCATTAGTTGGCACCAGTTGATAATCCCACTGACTACAAGAAAGCGATTAATTCAGACATTGTCATTACATAAAAGAATGATATAAGCAAAAAATTCTCAACTAATTGCGAAGGGAAAAACCAAAATCTAGTTAGTAATTGTTAATGCTGGGTAATAATTATAATTAAATTTTTTAATTTCCTTTCTTCAATTAAGAGGACAATTTCAATTAATTGAGATTTTCTTTTTTTTTCTTTTTTGCTTTTTGCTTATATCATGCAGCTATCTTCTTTTCACCTGAATTTTCTAAATAAATGCCATAGGCCCACTTTACTTATTTTCCATTTTTTAATTCTTTAAAATTAAAGACATTATCATTATCATCACCCACAAAACAGTTAAATGTATGTCCAGGGAAATAATTGGGGGTGGGGGGTCTGTGTGTGTGTGTGTATGTGAAACAAAGTAATTTGTCTGCTTGGAAATAACTATTATCAATCATTAACAATCACTAATTAGGTTTTGGTTTTCACTTGCTTGAAGGTCAGTGGTCAGAAACACTTCCAAATTTAAAAAGAAAGCAGTTGTTTGAAAAGTGTGGAAACTCATGAGTTTTTCAAAACAATTCCATTCTTTCCAATATGGGAAACTTCTTATATGATACATAGTGGCGTGTATGTGTGTCTAAATTATACAAGCATGTAGCAAACTGATTGAAAAATTGGCCTTTTCATCAAGAGTTTTCTGCATTTGTTCACACTGTGTAGTACCTTAGGTGTCTTCTATGTATATTTTACCTTTTACTTGTTTCAGTCATCAGACTGTGGCCATGCTGGGGCAACACCTTGAAGTATTTCTTAGTCAAATGAATCAAACCCAGGACTTATTTTTTAAAGTCTGGTACTTATTCTATTGATCTCTTTTACTGAACCTCTAAGTGTGTATATATATGTATATATATATACACACATACACATATGGTCTTATCAATAAGTATCTAGACTGTTGCCATAATAACGAAGCTAAAGTGTGCAGAGTAAAGCTGCTTGGCACAGATTGACCATGATCTCTGGTATGCATGTGCACTAAGTTTTGATGTTCTAGCTCACTTCTGCTGTTTACAACAGTGCTTGGAAGGAAGGTGTGCAATGTAATGTGTGATCCTCGTATTGACCATGACAGAGAAAGTTGATCAGAGAATCTGCATCAAATTTTGCCAAAAGCTTGGTGATACCTGCTCAGGGGCCTGTGCAAATCTTTTAAAGGTTTTCATCATTCTCAACACAATCAAGGAGATCTTGTGCGACTAAAACCCAAGTGTCTTTTTGGTCAACTGAAAGCTGTTGTGGCACAAACTTGGCAGACACGAATCTCATACCCAAATCTTCAGTGATAATGGACTGAACTGAACCGTAACTAATCTACAAGTCCTCTGATAACTCACGGATGGTGATTTGACAATTTCCTCTCACAGCTGCATGTATATCTGTGATGTTTTTTCTTAGTTCTGCTGGTTGCGGGCTTCCCAGAACATTAAACAATATCAACATTTTTTTGGCCATCATGGAAACGTCTGAACCACTTGTACACTTGTGTGTCGCTCATACACCCCACTCCATACACTTTCTGCAACTTTGCATAGGCCTCTGAGCAGGTATTGCCATGATACCTTTCTCTGTTATGATCAATGTGACAATCACATGCTACACACATTCCTTTCAAGCACTGCTGCAAACAGCAGAAGCGAGCTAGAATGTTAAAACTTAGTGCACATGTACAACAGAGTTCAAGGTCAATCTTTGCCAAGCAGTTTCACTCTGCATACTTTAGCTTCGTTACTATGACAACAGTCCGGATACTTATTGATCAGACCTCATATATAGATAGATAGACAGACAGACAGATAGATAGATATACTCATGCACACATACATTTGGATATGTAAGTAGCTTTATATATATATGCATATATATAATTTCTTTCTCTCTTTACCTCTCTCTCTATCTGTGTGTGTGTGTGTGTGTGTGTGTGTGTGTGTATAACATGTACATACACAGACGCACACATATACACACATGCTCGCACACACAAACATTCCTTTTGTCTGCTATATACATCTCTGTTAACACACCCATATCAATATCTGTGTATCCACAAACATATATGCACATGACCTTTCATTGCCAAATCACTATATTTTTTATTATTATTATTTATTTATTTATCTATTATCTCATTTATATATTTTTCAAAACTGAAGAGGTCAGCGAGGGTTTAATTCTCACTGCTGAAGTCCCAGTAGAGAAGTTTGACACCTCTTGTGTCAGCACTGACTGAGCTGCGTTTTACCAAAACCTTATGTGAAATCTGCACCAATGATGGGACAGTTACATTTTCAATCTCCTGCCACTAGCTACATCATTTCAGATTTTGGGGGTTTGGTGGGGGATTCTACAGAAAATCTGATGACATTTTTTTTCTTCTTTATTGTTGTTTACTTCTGTAGTTGTATTATTTTCCATTGCCATCACTGCTTTGTTGTATTGTGTATGGCTAATTTGTTTTTCTTTTTGTATCTTTCATGGTGATGAGGTTTATTTTTGGGGGGTATATATATATATTTTTTTTATTGTTTATTTTTGATTATTTTTCTGCCTTGATCTGAAATTAGTTTGTTCTTGGTTCCACCAAATTCCCATGCTCATCACCAAATATCACCAAGTACGCAATGACAGCTATTGCTCAGAAAACTGATCCTTCCTTTTATATCTGTTTATTTTTGCATGATTGTTTTCCTCCTATTTTTCTATTTAGTGGTTTGAAAAACGAAAATAATAAAGTGATAGTTGGAAACTGCAAGAGTATTTTTCGTAAACTCTTTGCTTTTGATCTGCACATTTAACCACAATAGGTCACAAATTAAGTAGAATACAGCCAATTAAAGAGACCTGTACATTCGAAACTCTCTGAATAGATTGATGCCTTCAGGGTTAGCATTTCAAGTAAAGGTGTATCATAAAAGAAATACAGGTGCCTTATCAAATCAGATATTTATTTTACAAGTTATAACTGCCTTGTCAGTTCCCCCCCCCACTCTCTCTCTCTCTCGTTCTCTCTCTCTCTCATGCTCACAGTTTCTCTTTTGTTTTCTTATTCTCTCTCTCTTTTGTCTATCTGTCTGTCTGTCTTTCTATATATCTGTCTCCTATCTGTCTGTCTGTCTCTCCTCTCTCACTTCTCTTTCCTCTTTCTCCTGTCTCTCTCTCTCTCTCTTTTGTCTATCTGTCTGTCTTTCTATATATCTGTCTCCTGTCTGTCTGTCTGTCTCTCTCTCCTCTCTCACTTCTCTTTCCTCTTTCTCCTGTCTCTCTCTCTCTCTCTCTCTCTTTTGTCTATCTGTCTGTCTTTCTATATATTTGTCTCCTGTCTGTCTGTCTCTCTCTCCTCTCTCACTTCTCTTTCCTCTTTCTCCTGTCTCTCTCTCTCTCTCTTTTGTCTATCTGTCTGTCTTTCTATATATCTGTCTCCTGTCTGTCTGTCTCTCTCACTTCTCTTTCCTCTTTCTCCTGTCTCTCTCTCTCTCTCTTATGTCTATCTGTCTGTCTTTCTATATATCTGTCTCCTGTCTGTCTGTCTCTCTCTCCTCTCTCACTTCTCTTTCCTCTTTCTCCTGTCTCTCTCTCTCTCTCCTCTCTCTCACACACACACACACACACACATCAACAACAACAAAACAACAACAACCAACTAAAAGACGAGAGTTTCCTATATTTAAGGGTGACATACATTTTCATCAGACTAGTAGCTTTATGTGAAATTGGAAATTCTAATGCATATTTTTCGGTAAAGAAAATATTAAAAAAATATAGATACTCGATGTATTATCTTTTTTTATTGATTTCCTCTTCTGTCTTTTACGGAAGGAGAAATCTGTTTTTTCCCCAAAGAAGTGTTCATTGAGAAAATTTAGTCGATCATTTTTATGTTTGTTTTTGTTGAGCAATTATTTGTATTAGTTTTCAATTAGATTACATCATTCCAGTAAAACACCTAACAGCTATAGGATTATATTTTCAACAATTTCAGGTGTTTTCAAATGCTAACACACACACATATATATATGTGCGTGTGTGTGTATATGTATATATATATGTGTACATATATGTATGTATGTATGTATGTATGTATGTATGTATGTATGTAGTATGTATGTATGTATGTATGTGTGTATGTATACACACACACACACACACACACACACATGAGTGTGTGAGAGAGAGGATATGTGTGTATAGAATATAATTAGTGTGAAAATTGTTCAAGCAAAGTGGACATTATGTTTAAATTTAGTCCAGTGAATAATCTTTTATCATTAAGCACCAGTAGTAATGCATAATAGTAAATTAAGAAAGAAAATTAAGGCAAAAAATGTAAACAAATAAATGACCATTTGCATAAGTTAGTATGTTATATAAAACCTATAATTCAGTATTAAAAATCTATAAAAATTTAATATCTTATTTTATTTGGGATTTATTTAAACCATTTCAACTTTGCATATCTTGAAGGTAGTGAATTCTATATATATATCAAAATATCTATAAATGTCTTGCCATCTATCTGTCTCCGGGCATTGATTACTTCTCTATAACATAATGCAATAAATGCAATAAAGAGTTCCTGACACAAATTTGTTGTAGTTAAACATCTAATAGCACTTGGAGCATCTGGTACAGAATTCCAAACAGCCACAATGGTGAAACATATGTAGGAACAAATGATACAAACTTGTATGTATCATAATTTATCATCATCATCATCATCACCACTGCCATCATCATCATCTTCATCATCATCATCATCATCATCATCATCATCATCATCACCATCATCACCATCATCATCATTTAACATCTGCCTTCCAAGCTGGCATGGGTTGGACAGTTTTGACAGGAGCTGGCTTGGTAGAAGACTACACAAGGTTACTGTGGCTGTTTTGGTATGGATTTTACAGCTGGATGCCATTCCTAGCACCAACCACCCTGTAAAGTTGACTGAGTGATCTTTATGTGGTGAGATCAGTTTTGGCATGATTTTTACAGCTGGATGCCCTTCCAAATGCCAACCACTTCACAGTGTGGACAGGATGTATTTGTTCTGTTCTCCATAAACTACATGTGCAGACACTATACATATTGCTAGTGATGTATACTGGAGCTACTGAATGTTTTGGGTCTTACAACATACACCTTCATTCAGGTAACCCAGTGTAGGTCAATCAGGCTTAGCCCTGTGTCCTTATGGCTTTCTACTGACCCCTCTGATCACCTCTTTTTAAGTCTTTTCATGCCATATTTTCCAGCATTCAAGTTGAATTTTTCTGGCCAAAATTTACAGCCAAAAATGGTAGGTCAACTCATATACAAAGACGATATTGAAGAATCAAAAATTTCATGTGAAATGCAGCAGAGTTTGGAAGAATAGTGATGAGGTTTGAATGTTAACACTACATGCTTGCGCTATTTACTATGATGTCCTGTGTGCTAGAAAATACAGTATTTTGTAGAATGAAAGAAACACATTAAAGCAATTGAAATTGTCTACATTTTTCTTACAACAAAAAAATGTTTTTAGTTTCTAGTGGAAATTTTTAGTTTATATAGTTACTATGGAGCTAGAATGGAGAGAGAAAGTGAGAGAGAAGAGAAAGGAGAGAGAGAAAGAGAGAGCAGGCCGTGTAATCTTTAGAAAGCATGATTGGAAATGAAAGGGTTAAGTTCAGCTCACACATTGACAGTTGATTTTGGAGTTTATTGTTAGTATATTTCACACATTGCTTGGTTGATTAGTTTGCTGGTTAACATAGAAGACAGAGTATTTACACTAAAAGAGACTCGGAATGGTCAGCAATAGAAACAGTCATTTGCAAATTTGTCATTCTTCAGTCATTTGGAAATGTTGTGTCAGGGTGGGATAAAATTTGATTTATAATTATCCCCACTTCACTAATCCTTTTGTCTACGTTAACTATCACAGTTTTATTTTAATGTATAATATAGAAGTTTCCAACAGCCACACAGACACAATCTTTTTCGCTCTCTCTCTCTCATACACACACATATATACACATGTATACAAATATTTCTTACGTTAACTGATGAAATCTAAAGTTCAAACTTCTTCCGAGATAAAAAACTATATTTCATCACAATGAAATCTTTTAATTGCCTACAACATACTCCTATGTCTCTACTGTACCCTTGCCCCTCCTACTACACCACACTCCTTATACATGGAGGGAGCTTGTGGGAGTTTGTATGTGAGTATGTATACACACACACACAAACACACATGCATAAATATATATATATATATATAATATATATATATATATATATATATGTATATATATATATATATATATATATATATATATAGATATAGTATATATGTATATATATATATATATATATATATATATATATATATACATACATACATATGTGTATATATATATATATATATATATAATAATATATATATTATATATGTGCATATATATATGCACCAGAACTTCTGCTGCTAGATGAGGGTGTGTGATGACAACTAAACCCATTATGGCATTCCTGATGCACAGATAAATTGAGTCAATTACCTACAGTATGAAATCTCA
>NC_043009.1:49809202-49811702 GCF_006345805.1 Octopus sinensis | reverse complement strand
TGAATGTATATATATATATTTTGACTGAGAACATTGGTTGGTATTGTGATGGTATTTGAGAAAAATGGGCATTAAAGCTATTTTTATAACGCTTTCAGCTTGTAAAAAATGTATGCTTAGTTGTACATATTTATATCATCATAATATCTTCCATAAATTTTGTGCATATAACTGATAAGATCTATATATATATATATATATATATATATATAAAGAAATTATTTCAGACCAAAATATGGTAGAAATTGAGAACATAAAAGTCATAACAGGAAAAAGTATTGTTTTGTTTATAAAGACGCATAAAAATATGAGTATATATAGAAACATAGACACACATATTCATTCACATACATTCGCATATATACAATCTCTCTCTATATGTATATATTTATATCTGTGTGTGTGTGTGAATTATAAATGCACAAGAAATGTAATGAGATCACAGGCAGGTTAACAGAGAAGGTAGGTTTCGCATGTGGCAGGTGCATAGGGACAATAAATACTAAGAGCATGTGTGGAATAGACCCTTTTCAATACCCAGACAGCTCTCCAGAAGTAGTTGATAGCTTCATTACCTAGGGGACCTAATTAGCAGCAAGAGTAGTTATTGAGAAAGCATAGTAGCCAGAGTAATAACTGGCTGGAAAAAGTTCGGGGAGCTATTACTTCTAGTATCAACAAAAGGCTTTTTCTTCAGATTAAACGGTAAAAGGTTGTGCATGAAAAACAGTGATGCATGCTAGTGAAACATGGGCCTTGAACACAGCAAGAATTAAATACAGTTTGTAAGAAAAAAGACTGAGCTGGTTTAGAGAACTAACATATTATGAAATATCTTGTGCTCAAAGTGAATGAAATTTGCAGAAGCATGGAAGTAGGCATAAAATGATGATGATGATGATGGTATATATATGTGTGTATATAGATTCAGTCATATATACAGGGTGTGTAAGATATTTGAGGACAGATTTGTTTATAAAAAAACAGATAATAATAGATAATAACTTTATTTATCAAAAAATGCTATGAGGATAAAAATAAACCTTCTTTTCTATAATGTTATTCAATAAAGCCAGCTTCAGCTTCAACAACTGCTTCTATATGAGATCTAAATCATCTACATGCTCAAATCAAGTGGTCCTGGTTCATTTTGGACATTACTCTGACCATGGCAGCTTTCAAAGAATCTTTGGTGTTATGGGCATGTTCATTGACCTCTCTCTCAACAACACTCCACGTATAATAGTCCAATGGCTTGAGATCTTGAAAATTAGGAGGTCAAATGTTAGGGGTTGTGTGATCATGAACATTTTCAGCCATTCATTCCTGTGTTACTAGAGCCATGTGTGATAGTGCAGAGTCTTACTGAAACACATATGGCCTTCCATTGTATACACTGTCTATCCAGGGTTTAACAATTATTTCCAGGATTTCAATGTACATACACACACACACACATATGTATATATACAAGTATGAGATTTGTATAAATTTTAAGTCACCACAAGCAGTGGTGAACAATGAAGAAGTCTTTAAAGATGTTCTATAAATCACTGCTCCAATTCAATCTAATATTTGTACTAAAATTTAAGTGATATGATGTTGGAGTTCATCAAGTGACAGTATTCAATAAAGATTTTAAATAGTTGCGTAGTGACTACATCTATCACTGAAACAGAAACCAGCCTAATAAAAATTCTGATGAAATTCCAAGAACATAATTTCATTTCTCAACGATACGAAAAGCAGAGATAAAATAGAGCAAGACTTTAAATACCAGAACCACATAATATATTTTTGTTCATTGTATACAATGTGATCTTGTGTGTACAAGCACTTGTGTGTCACTGGATTCCTGGAATCTTTATGCATGTGTGTGTGTGTGAGAAAGAGAGGCGGGGTATGTTCAATCGTTGCCTGCTGTGATGTAAGTTGGTTCATTTCAATTATGGCCATTTATTTTTCTCTTATTCCTTATTAGTGTTTTAAATCCAATTTCTAATTTTGTGAAGTAATTTTAAAAATAACTTGATATCTCCTCAGTAAGTTATGCCTTCTTACCGTATAACATTGGATTCAGTCATCAGTATACCCACCCACTCTTCCATCATCATCATCATCATCCAGAACCAACATAAGAATCTCAATTTGCTCAATCTGCTAGAAATAGCAACCAAATCAAAAAAAAAAAAAGAAAATGAGAAAGCTATATCGGATATCTAGAAAGGCAAGATGGTCCTGGTTAGAATATCTTTAATCATACGATTGACTTGGGAGAAAAACAGCAACCATCACCACCACCACCACCACCAATACCACTATCAAATGGGAAAGAATCTGCTGCCTTTACAGAATCTCTCTAAGTTTAGTAGTTCCAAGTAAAGACAAACTGTCGTTTTATCACCTTCTTTCTTCTTTTCACTACCTAACTGGAGTTTTTTAAAACTATTGCCTAAAAACTACAGCCTGCTAGAATTAACCACCAAAACTCCCTGAAATC
>NC_043009.1:49799202-49804202 GCF_006345805.1 Octopus sinensis | reverse complement strand
GCAATTTGCCTGGCATGCTAACAATTCTGCCAGCTCACCACCTTATTGTATATTAGAAATATTGATGTGACTTCTATGTACCCCAGCCGGTGTGTCTGAGGAGCCCTCTCATTTGGGGTGAGGGTTTTAATTCAACTGTTCTCTTCTAACCCCTTGCATGTCGGCACAAATTGACAGTCAACTGATTCTACTTTCTTTCTTTAATCCTGAAGAATAATTAGTAAAGTTGATCTCAGCAGCATTTGAACTCAAAATGTAAAGAGATTGAACAAATACAACAATGCATTTTGTATAATACTCTTACAATTCTGCCACTCCATCACCCTAACAACAACATGAGCAATAATTAATTTCAGTCAAGTGAACCTACCAGTTCAAGGGGTCTTGTCTTGCAAGTTACTTGGTGACCTCACTGCACCCAGTACCCTCTGTAAAGTGGTTTTTGTTAGGAAGGGTATCCAGTTGTAGAAACCATGCCAAAACAGACAGCAGAACTTGGTGCAATCTTCTGACTTTCCTGTTCCTGCCAAACCATCTAATCCATGCCATCATGGAAAATGGATGTTAAATGATAAAGATGATGATGATGAGGAGGTGAACTGGACTAGTGCGAGTTATATATCTGTCTCTTTGTTTCTCTGTTTCTACTGTCCGTACTAGAAAATGCTCTTCATTATTAAGAAAAGTATAAAAACTGTTGTCGTTGTTAACCCAAGGTCAGCCTGAATAAGCAAATCTATGATCAAAGCCATTCCAGCCATGAACCTTCCATATTAATTTTAGATGTAGAATAATGTACTTCGAGATGCGCAGTACAAAAACAGCCTTTTGACTTGGTGTCGACTTGTAGCAAACATAAATCTGTACACGGTTTCATATGTTCAAATTAATGTTATATAGTAGCATGAAGAAACTCGTCTAACTTACTGACATTCCTGACTCCATTGTCAGTTACTGAAGTACATAAATTTAATATTTGGTGGCTATAGTCTCATCTCTGATGTCATTATCATCTTTACACCTTTTCTTTCTATCTTACTTTTGCCATCTTCTATTCTTTCTTTTCATGTTTCTCATCCTCATCCTTGTCTTCTCTTCATCTTTCCCCCCTCACTTCATTTGTTTCATCTTTTCTCGTATTCTTTCTTCTTCCCATCTTCCTTTTTTTTTCCTTTTCTCCACAGTTTATTACTGAAGTGTCCTCTAACTATGATTTCTGGCACCTGTGCTAACTTGACATAGTGACATGCCACCATATATCACTACTATACGCTGGTTATTATCCCTGCTTGTAACCTCAACAGCTATTGTCACCAACATCATTATGGTAAGCTTCTGCTGCCATAAACACCACTCGTCAGCACCAGCTTTTACCACCAACCACCAATGTTTCATTATCACAATTCCCACCAGCATTATTATCATTGCAAACCTCTCCACCTCTATATCTTCATCTTAACTGCTAACCAACACATGTCAAAACCACTTGCATCATCATCATCATCATCATCATCATCATCATCATCATCACCATCATCATCATCTTCATCATCATCATCTTCATCATCATCATCACCATCATCATCATCATCATCATCATCATCATCATCATCATCACCATCATCATCATCTTCATCATCATCATCTTCATCATCATCATCACCATCATCATCATCATCTTCATCATCATCATCATCATCAACATCATCATCATCATCATCATCATCATCATCATCATCATCATCATCATCATCTTCATCATCATCATCTTCATCATCTTCATCATCATCATCTTCATCAACATCATCATCATCATCATCATCATCATCATCATCTTCATCATCATCATCTTCATCATCTTCATCATCTTCATCATCATCATCTTCATCATCATCATCTTCATCATCTTCATCATCATCATCAACATCATCATCATCATCATCATCATCATCATCATCATCATCTTCATCATCATCATCATTATCATCTCCAGCATCATCATGATTATCATCATCATATTCATCATCATCATCATCATCATCATCATCATCATCATCATCATCATCATCATCATCATCATATTCATCATCATCACAACCACCCTCATTGTCAGTGTCATCATCAGCAATGCTACTTTAATATTTACTATTATTTATGGTGAGCAATGCAGTCCCCTTGTGTCACTGAGAGAGCAGGGGAATGCTTATAATAATAATAATAATAATAATAATAATAATAATAATAATAACAATAATAATAATGATAATAATAATAATAATAACAATGATAATAGTAACAATGATAATGATGATGATGATGATGATGATGATGACAATGATTATTAAGATGATGGTGGTGGTGGTGGTGGTGGTGGTGGTAGTGATAATAATAATACCTGGCTGGAGAGCAGTTTGGGAATATTCTTCATTACTTATGATGTCACATTGTAGTTGTAGTTGATGTTTTTCAATGTTGATGAGCAGGACCTAGGAGAACAGTGTGCACTAAAATTGCCACTTGGTATGCAGGATGACAACATTTATTAGATTAGAGAATTCTTATTGACGCTTTGACCAGTCTTACGGGTTTCATTCATCTCTCTCACTTCCTCTTTTTCTGTCTTTGTCTCTCTCTTTCTCTCTATCTATCTTCTCACCTCTATCTATCTATTTCATTCTCACCTCTCCGTCAGGAGAATTGGAGTTGGTGGTGGTGGTGGACAAAGCAAGAAAGAAACAAAACGGTTGGCAGGATCTAATCCACCTTCTAGACACTGCTCTTCAATCCATCCGATCTCCCTCCACACTAGCAGCTTTGCACTAAGCAACTTATAAGTGAAGAACTGTTACTTAATTCTGCCTCAAGTTGTCCTGTTCCTTGTCATTCGTGTCTGCTAACCCACTGCGCAGTTCACTTTTGGTGTTAGCTGACATTATATATGATATGACAGTTCAGGACACAATGCATTTCTCACAAAAACTTTTTGTTTTAATGAGACTTTTAGCAAATGAAAAATAACAATAGCAACAATGCTGATGACAATGATGATGATCATGATGATAACTACTAGTAGTAGTAGTAGGAGTAGTAGTAGTAGTAGTAGTAGTTGTAGTAGTAGTAGAACAATAATAATACTAATAATCATTTGAAATTTACACCTTGGGAATATCTATGTTATGTACTTTCCAGTCAATTTCTTTCTTCTATTTTTTCTTTTGTAAATCACAGATCGTTTTTCACACTCACTGACTGCTCTTTTTTTTGTCTCAGTGACCAGACAAACCCAGACAACCAGATAGACAGAGAGACAGGCAAACTGGTATATTTACACAATAATAATCGTAATAATAATAATAATAATAATAATAATAATAATAATAAATAATAATAATAATAATAATAATAATAATAATGATAAATAATAATAATAATAATAATAATAAGGATTATTGTTGTTTTTATTATTACTATTACTATTTTGCTATTTCCCAACCACCTCTCCCATTACGAATCTAAGCTAAAATTTAATGCCACCTTCGCCGCCGACATCGACACCAACACCAACACTAGCAAAGGCAAAATATCTAGCTAGATAAAAGCGACAGTATCAAGGCGGTGGGGAGGATGGAGAAAACTAGAAATTTCACATTCATTTCAATTGCAAGACTTGCTTCCAATAACAATTTAGCCAAATAATTAAACAGGAGTATAATGGCAGTATTGTTTGCAATCACAATGGCAGACCATTTCAGTGATTCGAAAAGCTAAATTAAAACTCTTGCTATCATTAAGAAATAAAATAGCAAGATGATAATAAGAAAAATTTTCATTTATCAGACATTTTCTGGAGAAAGCCAGTGAAGAAGTTGGAATTAATGGCACTTAAATAAGGATATTTCTATTCTTAGTTTGATGTGTGAAACTACAAATCATAGGAGATGAATAATTCGCTTGTGTTGTTGCTTTTGCATTGGATGTTGTTGTTGTTGTTGTTGTTGTTGTTGTTAGTGGTGGTGGTGGTGGTTGTGTTAGGGACGGTAGTGGTCGCGTTATTGTCGTTGTTGTTCTGATTCAAATTTATTCATTTGTTAATTCATTTTTGGTGTGT
Organism: Octopus sinensis; assembly: GCF_006345805.1. Lineage (NCBI taxonomy): Eukaryota > Metazoa > Mollusca > Cephalopoda > Octopoda > Octopodidae > Octopus > Octopus sinensis. The sequence continues at coordinate 49,800,094 of NC_043009.1, read as the reverse complement.
CTTTGTGTGTGTATTGTTTGTGTATGTATATCTTAAGTGTACATGCATGAATATGTATAATATATACGTCTATATGTGTTTGTCTGTGTACATTTATATATATATATATATACATACATTTTATATATATATATATATATATATATATATATATAATATGTGTATATAAATTTTCCTTTCTGTAAATAAAAATTCCAATAATGGATAAATAAAACAGATGAAAAGATAATATTTAGGAATGACAACAGTAGAACAGGCTGGAATGTCTCTTCCTCATTCTGCCAAAAAAGTAATCGTACATCAAAAGCATTCTGTTCAGTTTCCATTTGTTAAGGCTCGCTATATCTGGCGTTTGTTACTAATGAATTTTTCCACTTCTTTAAAAAGATAGCTAGATGGATTGATAGATAAATAGATGGTTGGATGGCTGGATGGATAGATAGATAGATCGATTTATCAATCGATAGACAGACAGATAGATAGATAGATAGATAGATAGATAGATAGAGTCAAACAGAAAACTCTTGCCATATTCTAGTGTTATCCATTGCTGACCCAACTACATTATCTTTGAGGTCTAATTTTTTCCTGATATTGTGGCTTATTCTATTTTATCTTTGTAGTCAGTTATTAATTCTTTGGTGTTGATGTTATTGTTGTTTGTCTTTAAAAAAATAAAAAACAACACAAAACATTTAAAAAAGAGGTGGATGATGTTTGAGGGAAAGGACAAAGGCTGTTAGTATTGATTAAATTGACTTTATTAAATTTCTTTTCGTTTATATATATTTTATTATTTTTATATTATTATTGTTGTTTTTGTTGTTGTTGTTGCCGTTATATATTATTATTATTATTATTATTATTATTATTATTATTATTATTATTATTA
>NC_043009.1:49776702-49796702 GCF_006345805.1 Octopus sinensis | reverse complement strand
TGTGTGTGCACATGCATAAAATCCTCTCCCTATTTCCATTTGTACTTCAGGGGTATTTGAAGTTGCTTCATCTCTGTCCAGTATCTTGGGAATACTCTGTGTTTTATAATAGAGATTAGGTCGTAAAGGTATCACTAATGGATTGGTTTAGAAGGGTATCACTAAAGATTTTCACTTCATTTAGGGTATCTCATACCTCAGATTCTACCAAGCTAACTTGCTTCACTCTCACCCTATTCCAGCTAGTCTAAAGGATGGAGTTGAACTCAGTATTATTGGCAAACAAAACATCTATCAATTAACTGTGCCACCTCTGCATACTTCAGGCTATTATTTGAGCCAACGAAGTGGCTTCTCTGTATACTCACCCTCTGTATACAAACTGCTAGAATTCAGACAAATCATGCCCTACTTTCTTTGAGTATTGTTTCTGATATACAAGAAGATGATATAAACACTGCTGGAATACATTTGGTCATAGCTCTGCTCCATCAGGACTAAATTGGGATTAGACAACCATCTAGTAGTTATTACCAAACTGTACCTATTTACAGCTAAGTGGACTCTAGTTCTAGTTGGTTCAATACCAAAGCCAAGTTCACAAAATATGTCGTTGTAAACCAAGCACACTCTTTATGACTTAACCCTTTTGCTACCGTATTTCTGTTGAGATGGTCTGTGTTTCTTTCAATTAATTTTAAATATAACAAAGAATTTAGTAAAATAACTTAGTTATCATTCAGCTAGTGTTAAGGACATAAATTGTGACTAAGGTTTGGTGGAAGATTTTAATTCAAAACTTATGAAAACAAGCCATTTGTACTCAGAGCCAGAGCCGGTTTCAGCCGGGTTGGTAACGAAAGGGTTAACAGACTCTACTGTGAACCCTGATTCCTGAAAGCTTCTCTTGGTTCTGATGGCATTAAGTGGTTGAGCTCTAAATATCATCCTCTGGGTAGGATGCTGGTCATCTGGCACAAACCGATGTAGTATCTGGTATGAATTGAAGTTGTGTAGGGTAAAAGTTATTTGACCCTGATAGACAATACTATTGCTTTGGTGGACTGAAACTAAGATTTCTGTGAACATAGCGTAACATTTTACTCACTCCCTTCTTACTTCTTCATACTCATACACTCAATAGTTGAGTAGTTACTGTTGATGGCCAAATTTTTTACTGCAGTGGTGCTCAACTGGGGTCTATATGGCCCTTGGGGGTCCATATAAGATTTTGTTGTTAGAATTTATGCACAATAAATTGGTTATACTTCTACAATACACAAAATATTTAAAGTTATTTTTTTTATATTCAATTCTTAATAATATCTTTATATATAAAAGTGAAGTTGTGTGAGTGTCTGTCTCCTACGATTTAGATTCCTAACTACTCCCACATTTTGCAGTGCAGTTTAACCAAAACCGGGTATCTTATAGTCGTGATTCATATCGAGCCCTTCTGGGTATTAGCGCGCGTCTACGATGAGTCTACGATTTTAAAAAAAAACTATCATTTTTTTTCCCGTTTTTAATGCATTTTTTTGCTATTTTTTGGCTATAACTCTCTAAAAATGCTTATATAGTTATTTCCCTTACAAACCCGAGCAATGCCGGGTGATACTGCTAGTTTAATTATAAAAATACAGTAAGATTATTTTTTGTTCACAGTGAATGACTATGGAGGTTCAATAGAGTAAAATAGGAATCAAAGGGATCCATTGGTAAAAAATGGTTGAGAATCACTGAATTAGAGTATTATTATTATGAAAGGCATTCAAATCATGACCAATAAGTCTTTAGTTCAGGTGAACTGTATCCCAAACTTTAATATCCATTGTCCTTTTTTAGTTGGTTTGTGAGAAATTTGGCTGTGATTTTTCGCAGGTGTGCCACTACATAGAGGTTCTAGCATTGGCTTGAGGTTTAATCATTTATTTTATTGGTTACTAAAGCAAGGATTATGGATTCTAAAGATGGCGTTTTTTTTTTTTTTTTTTTTTTTTCATTTCTTTGCACAATAACTTGGTTTTAATTTAACTCAATCAAACCTTTTTCCGAAATTGGCACCAAATGGGAAAAAGAAACATTAATCCACATGTATATACTACTGTAACAGTCTGTGAAAATTTACATAGTCTTATATGAATCTATCAAACCTGTGTTAACATGTAAAAATACATATGTACACACATAAAAGCCACCATAATGTTACAGGCTCAACATGGAAGCTATAAAAATAAAAACAAATATATATATTATATATATATTTTAATCCCTATTTTCTCTAAATGTTTTATCGTGTGTGTCATCAGCATAATCATCACAGCTGTCATCACTGTCATCTTTCTCCACTTCATCACCACATGACTACTTAGATTTTGTTTTCATTTTATTTATTCAATTATATATATGTATATTTTTTTTGTTTTTTTGTTTTTCTGTAAATAAACTTTGACAAATTTTCTACCACTGTATGAAATCATCAGAACATAATCCCTCTTTTACTCAAGCTGTGAGATTCTTTTTTTGAAGCTCAGGCAAAATTACTAATGCTATAGCTCCCACCTTTACCTTTCCACGACCACCACCACCACCACATCAACGACAACAACATGCTAAGAATGAAAAAAAAAATAAAATGTAAAGAATCAACAAAATAAACCGAGGAATCCAATGAAGCCTGATGCAACCCTCACACACACACACACACACACACACACACACACACACACACTCGCACACACATTTGGGGTTACTGTATGTGACCCTCTCCTATAGCAAAAACAACACCTAAGAACACGGTTTTTTTTCAGTTTTTATCTGATCAGATGAATTTGGTGGTGTTAGCTGGAGGTCTGTCCTCAATCTTACAACACACACTCATACACACAAAGACCAACATTTATTATAAGCTCAACTATTTTTTTATTTTTATTATTATTATTATTATTATTGTTGCTGTTGTTTTTATTTTTGTCATTCAAATCAAAACAGAAAACCACTTTAACTATTTATGGTTGGTTAATCTTTCTGCTTTAAATATTTTAAAATACTAATCTTCTCTAAAAGAATCTTCAATTTTTGACAGATATTGTTCTTGTAGCTTATTGTTCTTTTTTTATTTTTTTAAGTTGTTTTAGAATTTTTTTTTTTTCTCCCTCACCTTTGACATCTTTTTGGTTCTGGTTTTTCTATGTATCATTATTATTATTATTATTATTATTATTCATACTCCCCCCTCATCCTCCCACTACAGTACCTTGACTTTTTCTCCTCTTTTTAAAATTTTATCTTTGGTAGCTTATATGCTAAAAAATGTATTTTTATGTAGCAAAGATGTTAAGTTTGCTTATTCAAATTTCCTTTTTTTTAGTATCTTCTTGTTTTTCTTCTTATAGAAAAGACTTTTTTCCTCCTCTGCTACTCATTAAATCTTTCTCTTTTATATACTAATTTTTGCATGACGTGTATTTATAAATTTTTGCACACACATACAATACAAGGACCCATCTACATGGTCACTGAATCTGCTAGAAATAACAGCCAATAATCTTCTTCATATATCTTACCCTTTGAAAAACAGAAAGGATGCATTTGCTAACATAGTGTTATATGCAATATATCTGAGAAAAAGATAGCATGGTCATAGCTTAAATGGCTTTGATCATGGGTTTATTTAATCATGGCAAAACCTGGGGTTAGGCAATGCATGTGGGTCCACACACATACATAAATAAATGCATGAATTATGTTAAGGGCAAATTTGCTTTTGGCATATATAAGCAAATTCTTGCAAACACAGTTAAACCTTGCAGTTTACTTACCTAAGTTACTCCATGATATATAAACTTTCAACAAAAAATTTACCTTTATTCTTTTAATCTTTTCCTTGTTTCAGTCATCTGACTGTGACCATGCTGGGGCACCGCCTTAAAGGATTTTTAGTCAAAGAGATCTTTGTAAGCCTAGTACATATTCTATTGTTCTCTATTGCTGAACTGCTAAGTTACATGGACATAAACACACCAACATCGGTCATCAAGTGATGGGAGGGGGCGCAATCACAGACACATACACACACAATATATATATATATATATATATATATATATATATACAATGGGCTTCTTTCAGTTTCCATCTACCAAATCCTCTCACAAAGCTTTGGTCAGCCCAAGACTAGAGTAAAAGACTCTTGTCCAAGGTGCCTTGCAGTGGGACTGAAGCTGAAACAATGTGGTTGAGAAGCAAGCTTTTTACTATACAGCCATGTCTGCACCTATTCAGTCTCTTTACAGTTTTCGGTGTAAATATTGTTATACTAAGATTTGAGTCTTGAACCATGTCTTCACTTGCCCATTCTAAAGAGTGTAGAGAATTTGTTGGGAAGAAATATGTTGATGCCACATTGACCAATGCTTTTTGTTGCCATATTTCTGCTGAAATACGCTGCTTTTATTTCAATTAATTTTGAAAAAATGATACAGAATTTACTGAAATAACTTTGGAACATGAATTAACATGAAATTTTGATGATGAGTTTTTAGATGACTTCAAAACTAGAAGCATATATCTGTTTCTTTATTGCCCACAAAGGGCTAAACATAGAGGGGACAAACAAGGACAGACAAATGGATTAAGTCGATTACATCGACCCCAGTGTGTAACTGGTACTTAATTTATCGACCCCGAAAGGATGAAAGGCGAAGTCGACCTCGGCGGAATTTGAAATCAGAACACAACGACAGACGCAATACCTATTTCTTTATTACCCACAAGGGGCTAAACATAGAGGAGACAAACAAGGACAGACAAATGGATTAAGTCGATACATCGACCCCAGTGTGTAACTGGTACTTAATTTATCGACCCCGAAAGGATGAAAGGCAAAGTCGACCTCGGCGGAATTTGAACTCAGAACGCAATGACAGACGCAATACCGCTAAGCATTTCGCCCCGGTGTGCTAACATTTCTGCCAGCTCGCCACAGAACCAAGTAGCAGCCTCAGGCAAGTTGATATTAAAATGGTTAAATTAGCATCGAGTAAACCACATATAAGCTTTGTTGCTGGTTTTAGGAGTGAGGTGATGGAGCAAACTTGTTCACTATTCTGTGGTTAACAAATGAAATATTAATAGTGTTTTCTTTCAAACAATAAATTATTCAATTGTGATCAAGTTCATGAATTATCTTCTTCTTCTTCTTCTTCTTCTTCTTCTTCTCATTTTTCTCCTGCTTTAACAAAAGAACATTGTCGTTAGAGGAACATTCATCATTTCTGAAGCAAGTAGTATGTTATTGTAGTTGAGTTTATAAAATACGAGATATGGATAACACCAAAGCTATTTCTGTCCATAGCAACTAAGATTTCATTTTAATCATTGTCCTGTTGATAATTCGAACTTTAGCAGAACTGCATTTAAATCATGCTCTTTCCTTCTCTATCTTCACTAACTGCTTGCTATTTGTTACATTGCAGTTAATAATATGTACCACTCATCTGAGAGGTTACTTTCTAGTTCACATGTATTCACTCTGAATATGTATCGGTATTCTTTAATTAAAGCCAATACCTGTTGCTATAAGCCAAATTGTACTGGATATTATTATAAACTTCAGCGGTTTCACAAAGCCAATACTGTATTGTATGTAACACGCTTATTTTGTACAATGAAACATATTGCCGTCTTCCTACAACACTGTTTACCAATATGTAACACCAAGTAAACCACTTGAGAGCACAAATGTGTCTGTTTATATTTCAACCCAGCTTCCAGCATTCATGTCTCCTTCACCTCTTAGACACACTAAACTTTGCATAAGCTATCTCTTCAAATAGATTTTTTTTTATTTCAGAAAGCCTTGTCCTTCTTCCATCTTTTTCCCACCTTCTCCCTTCCAAAATCACCAAAGGTAATTCCTATAGAGCTAGCTCCTTTTACCAAAGAGTAAATACAGTGTGCTGTGGTGCCTGTAAGTAAATTTAGTTAGCTTGACTTTTATTAAATTTCAATAGATTTTTGAAACAAAGGTTTCCTCCATTTAGAAATAATGTTCAGGTTTTGCTAAGCAGAAGCCTAATAGTGTCAATATCTCTTTGATATGTGTGTACGTGTGTGTGTGTGAAGAGAGAGAGATAGAGAGATAGAAAGAGATAGAAAAAGAGAGTGGGTGTGCTTGTGTATATCTATCTATCTCTCTCTATATGCATGTATGTATATCTATCTATATATATATAATATATACATACATACATACATATATATAAATATATACTTATATACATATACACATGCATATATACATACACACACACACACACACATATATATATACACACATACACAAACATATATGCATATGTATGTATATATACATGCATATACACACACACACACACACACACACACATATATGCATATATATATATATGTTTCTATGTGTATATATGCATTTATTTTGGAAGTTTATACATAAAAAAACATGTATGTCTATATGTGTGTTTGTGTGTGGTGTGTATATAGGTGATGGTGTATCTGTATGTGTACATGATTTTTATGTATTGAGTTTCTTGCTAGCATGGAAAACGGACGTTAAACGATGATGATGATGATGATATTTGTTAGTACAATGAAGTAGTAGTAATTCCTTAAGTGATAATTTTATGAACCAGCAACGTTACCACAACACATGTAAACAGTTTGTTCTAATCTTGGAGATAGCCATAAGCCAGATGTAGTTGTTAGTATAGGCCTCCACTAGGTATTATTTTGGCCTTAAATCAGCTACTTCGAAATGCTCAAACGTCTGTTGACACTCTTGATTATTGCTTCTAGAAAAACAATCTTGTCTTTGCAATCACTGAATTAGGTTTCTGGGAAAATGCTGATGACAAATATAGAAGGAGCAATTGTGTTTTAGCAATACTGACAGAGGTTGGCTGATAACAGAAAGGCATTGTGGTGTCTCTTAAGAGTTGGATTTGTTGTTTGTTACCTAAGCACACAAACAAAAAAAAAATGAATGGACATTTATTGATAAAATTTATAAGAAAAGATTTACCATAATTTTGGTTGAAATTTCTAATAGAAATAATTGCCATGCAAGTTGTGTTTTTTGGTTGGAAACTGGGGGGCAGGTGGTAGGAATAATGAATATTTTGAAGAATCTTTTGTTTAGCTCAGGTTCTTCCCCACCCCTCTCTCTCCCTTTCTTTCTTTCTCCCTCTCTCTCTCCCGCCTCCTCTATTGCATTCTCTCTATCTACCTGTGGTCTTCTAGTTTCTATCCGTGTTTGTTTTCTCTGTCTTTCTCTCTCTCTCTCTCGTTCCTTATTTGTGAAATTGTTCATATCCATTCCTGGATGTTTGTTTTTTTTACTTCTTTTCTGATTATACTCTTTAACTAGATACTTCAGTATTATTATTATTATTATTATTATTATTATTATTATTCTCCTCCTCTCCCTTCTCATTTGTTTTTGATTAAATGACACTAGTTTTATAAAGTCAGATAAACTCTGCAAAAGAATCAGTTTTTTTTTTTGCCCCTGAAACACAAAAACTAGCATTTACATATATTTAGTCTTATAGTGCACCAATGAGTGCATGCACGCACACACACACACACACACATACACACACACACACACACATACACACACACACACCACACACTGTTCTTCCTCTCCCCTCACTTCATGCCCACTCCTTTTTTTTTTCAACCTAGCACGAAATATCCAATACTTAATAAAGTTGCATATTTTGAAGTTTAGTGAAGCACAATAATTATCTTTGACATGTTGCAAATTATATCTTATAATCCTTACACAAGAAAGATTGAAGCCAGTATAAACTTACTATTTCTCAGAAAGAAAGACTTGCTTCCCATGACTGAGTAGTTACCTTGCTAACTTCACTCCACCTGTTTACTGTCTCTGTTGAGGTTAACAATCCTGTACTGGCTTCTCTATGTCTTACACTGTAAATCAGCTGCATTCGGTGGATCTCATCATCCATCAGCCAGCTTTGGTGGATCACATGATCCATCTGCTGATTTCAGCAGATTGATAGGCTGTCAATTTATTTACCTCATTATGAGTGATGTTCTGTTTTTGTCTGCTTTCTTTTCCGTTTTTGAAGATAACCAATCATCCGCTGGCTTCTCCATGAAGTAATCACTTCAATTGGTATGCTACTGAGGATCTATATTAACATGAATTAGAAACTTCTGTGGCTACAGTACTTCAGCATCATTCCAGCATACACTTCCTCAGTTTCATAATTCATCTCTCGTTATCCCAACATAAAATTCCTACTTGACACTGAAGGATACCAATAATCTTCTTGCCCCTATTGAATACTGTCCTCTTGTTTGCTTTAACAGAATTGAAGCTGAAAGCCTATGAGTTCAAATCAATTGCATTGATGTACCAACCATCAGTTTGTCACCAAGCATGATATACTTTTGTCCACTTTTTGTCATGTTTGAAAAGTATGATGAAGTAGCTTCTCTTTTACTCATTTACTTGTTTCAATCATTTGACTGTGGCCATGCTGGAGTACCGCCTTTAGTCAAGCAAATCAACCCCAGGACTTATTCTTTGTAAGCCTAGTACTTATTCTATCAGTCTCTTTTGCCGAACCGCTAAGTTACGGGGACATAAACACACCAGCATCAGTTGTCAAATGATGTTGGGGGGACAAACACGGATGCACAAACAGACACACACACACATATATATATGACGGGCTTCTTTCAGCTTCCATCTACCAAATCCACTCACAAGGCTTTGGTTAGCCTGAGGCTATAGTAGAAGACACTTGCCCAAGATGCCATGCAGTGGGACTAAACTCAGAACCATGTGGTTCATAAGCAAGCTACTTACCACACAGCCACTCCTATGCCTGTTGAATTTTAATAGAAATACAAAAGCAAATAATCAATTGTATTTAGATCAGTACTTGGCAAGTTCTTTTCTATAAACCCCAGGAAGATGGAAGGTAAAGTTAACTTATCTTGGGTTCAAATTTGAAACCAGAGTGTAAAGAGATGTGTCTAAATAACTGCAAGGCAGTTATTTTGTCAATTGTGTCCAGTCAACCATTGCCTTTGCTATTTATTAACAGTAAAAGCCAGATACAACAGCTGAGTATTTACTAATTTAGCTGCAAACCTTAATACTTAATTTCATGATTAATTGAAATAACTTGATATGAAGAAGCATCAATCTATATGGTTGATAAATCTTTTTAGAAATACCAGCCAAATCTCTCTCAAATCCCAGCCTACCTACAACCTTAGAAAAGAAAAAAAACCCCAGATAAATGAAGCTGATCGTTGTTGAAATGTCATTTGATCATAGGTCAACTCTCTCTTAATGCTGACCTGTGTCTTATCCTCATCATCTTCATCAAATGATGCATATAAAAAAAAACTTAAAAGCTTTACAAATATTACAAAAATAGATGAAAATGCTGAAGTAGAATTTTTTTTTATTTAAACGATAATTTTTTACATTTTTATTTTTTTTTAAATTCTTTTATTCAGTTGATAGTTGTTTTTTTTTTTTAGGGTTTTTTTAAAAAATTTTTTTATTTTCAGATATCAAGCAACAATGGAAATGCTGCTCTTGTGCATTTTGTTGTTGTTTTTATATTGCTAAATTCAAAAACAACTCTATAGACAGATTGTAAGAGGTAAAGAGAGAGAGAAAAAAATAAAGAAAGAGAGAGAGAGAGAGAGCAAGCAAAGATGAGATGTGTTGACATCTACTTTCAACTTTTGTGTCAAACCATTGAAAGATAAATGTGTGTATTCATCTTGTCTTGGTTGTAGTATTTAGGTGTTTGCAAATCTGCGGCAGCTGAAAACTGTTGATTGCTTGCTTCTAAGAACATCAGTTTGTTAATGATTTAATTAGTTCTATAAGAGATATTTCCTATATTAGGTTGAGACATGATGGTGGTGGTGGTGATGGTGATGCTGGTGGTGCTGGTGGTGGCGATGTTGTTGACATGATGGAGGAAGTAGTCACATTTGTAGGAGGAGATGATAAGACCTTAGTAATGCTATAAATGTGATTTTCCAAGGAATGTCGAGAAAGTGGATCAAATGCAACATTTTTCATGGGTTACATAGAAAATCGAAAATGGGAAGTACTAGTGGGGTTTGATTTACTCAAAACCCCAAAATGTGTATTCTTGAGCTTGGAAATCCTCATACACACCCAAATATTTTGTTCATCTGTGTTGTATTTTTGTAGCTTTTATTACTAAAAAATTATTACAAAATAAAGTTCCAGTCAAGTACTGGGAACATTGGTGTCAACTAACCCCTGCCTCAAAATTTTGGGCCCTGTACCTAAATTAGAAAACACAATTGTTATTGTTGTTGTTGTTGTTGCTGTTGTTGACTGCAAGCCTGTCCGGAAGTGTTTATGACATCATTCTTCAAGGTTCTGGTTTCTGATAGATTTAAACATCAAAGAATAATTGGTGGGCAGTTTACTTTTTATATTGGGAGTATTTGAACATTTGGCCAATACAAAGTCAAGATTTTTTAAAAAAAATGTTTATTCTGAAGCAAATTTAGTTTGTCAACTTGATTACATACATGCTTAATATTGCAATGCATAACATCCATCAAAACTTACTTCACGAAGAAACCTATTTTCTTGAAGATTAAACACCTCTCAAAAAAATACTAAGAAAAAATTAACAAGAAAATTTTCCAATGAAATACAGGTATTTTTTGAAGAGAAAAACATTGACATTTCTGTTGGGAAATAAGCATTGACAGTGTTTCTGGCAATATTTTTTGGGAAAAACAACAAAAAAATAATTCTACATTTTCTAATGATAGTAATTTGAGTAGTGGACCATTCTTGTATTTTGCAAATGTGATTTGCAACAAATGAAATATAACACATTTAGATGCAAGGAAAACTGAAAGTCAGCTTTATGCTAAAAAGAAAAATATGAAGAAATAAGACAAATGCTTTTCTACTTAAATCTATCTCACAGAGGTAAAACAGACTGAAACTGTAACTGAGCATTGTTAAAGCCATGAGGACGTTCTTTACCCTCTAAAACAAATAAAATTATTTGGAAGCAACCCATGCTAATGTATGCAATGAGATCTTCAAGGGCGAGGAAGGGCATATAGCACTATATATATATATTATGTAGTAATGTAACTACACATGTGCCGTTGACGATTTCTTTTCTTCCTTTGGACTTTTTCCTTATATGTACATACCTACATCTATATGTATATATACATGCATATATATATTATATATATATATATATATATATATTATATATATATGAGTACAGGACATCACAAATAAACGTAGAACACAACGAGAAACGAAAACATAAAATCAAACAAGGAAACGGACTTTTTTTAACAACGAAAAAAACAGAGTACAAGACAAACAATATAAGGAATATTCCCCTTCATCAGCTGCCCCTGTTTCGACTCAATGCGTGGCACGAAGAAGCCAGCCGAGTTAGTTTGTCTCATGCCTTCCCACAATTTTAGGGACCAAAAAGAAAAAAGAGAAGTCATGGGAATCACTGTAAAAAATATAGAAAGACGGCATTGCTACCCGGCTAGTTGATACTTTCGTTGCGCTAAATGAGAAGCTAATCCACACTGATGTGACTTTCGACAATAGGAGGTCGAGTTGGGCCTCTAAGGACATATAAGTTCTTACTTAATACCCGCATATCCCCATAACGATCGACTATAGTGGATGGCAGGAAAAAGACTTAAAGACTGGTCGTTCATAGCAGAAAACTCATTTGTTACACATGTGACAAAAAAATCCGCTTGAGAATTATCTGCTCGGTAAAGCTGGAAGGACAAAGAAAGCGAGGACATGTTCCAGAGTTTGCTGTTCCACCACTTGTAACAGCAGTTGTAACTCTGAGGTGATTCGAAAACCCGCTTCGCTTCCCATCCTCAAAGAGAACGAAACCACATTTTAGGACAGCCATAGTTTTTTTCCACTGCTATTCTTCCATGTTAAAAGTAACTGTTTTCTCTTTCTTAAAGACGATGATAGTAGATGGGTTGAAGAAGATTTGGTTGCTAGTTCTAGCATGTCAAGCAATTCGCCAGAGATTCCTTCGTTTGACTGTGTTATTCGTAACCACTGGATTTTATTTCTTTAATATTTAGGAATACTTGCAAACAGTCGGCCATATATGTGTGGAAGTTTCCCAGCAAAGATTACAAATGCCTATGATACTTCCATCTCGGAAGACAATGCATGTTTTCGTTAAGTCTTTATACACACAACACTTCAGCAAAGACAAGCGGTAATTGTTAGAGATGGCAATTAACTTCACACACTCACACACATTAACAACTGATCTCTTTTTCTCCCAATCGACCACACCTAACAGTGTTTCATTAATTACTTCCACTGCACATGCAATCCTTACCTTTGTAACTCTTGAAGGTAATTCAGATTTTCTCTCTTTTTTTCTCAGATTAAAACAACATGTTACACCAAGAGTATAGTGTATAAAAATCTAATGTATAACATTAAACCTTGTAGTGCAACAAATTGAAACGCCCACAATCCAGTTTTCATTTGCAAACTCATGAAGCCACGAATTGTCACCTACTGTGTGTGTGTGTGTATCCGTCCGTCCGAGCTTTTTTGTTCCAGGCACAAAAATAAAGAGTGTTCTGTCTGTTTCCTTCTGGTTTTGGCTTACACTTATATACGACTTGTGTCAGTGTCTCCCTCCTTATGTTGCGAACACGAACATTCAAGGTAAAACTACAGAAAAACAGCAACACGCACGTTAATATGATGATAATGATGATGGTGATGATCGTCACACACACACGCGATGGTTCAGTCTGGATCCTTGTATTCTTTCCGCAAAATGTAACAAATCTTAAAGATTAAAAAGCTTTGCTTCATTTCTAGATTGCACTGGAACCAAATCCACAGGAAACTGTGCCACTGTAATAAACCGCCAGTCCATACAGTGTCATTCAGAGGCACTTGAGCCCTTCAGCAGTACTATGAAGACATGTTCCACAAAGAGATTGTCTTTCATGATTCTGTTATAGAGTTGGACAAGATTACAAAATAGTTTAAAACCATTTAATTTTATCAAGCATGCCAATTTGTCTGCCGTCCTCTTCTTTAGCTCCATAGCTTCCCTTCCCGGAGAGGCTTGTGTCATATGAAAAGCATTACGCTAGGCATGATCATCGCTAAATGGGTGCACTGCCCACTCACTATTCAATGCTGCATCTTCAGATTGAGAAAATACAGTTTACAAAAATCTTCCCGCAATAGGCGCAGGAGTGGTTGTGTGGTAAGTAGCTTGCTAACCAACCACATGGTTCCGGGTTCAGTCCCACTGCGTGGCATCTTGGGCAAGTGTCTTCTGCTAAAGCCTTGTGAGTGGATTTGGTAGACGGAAACTGAAAGAAGGCTGTCGTATATATGTATATATATATGTATGTGTGTGTTTGTGTGTCTGTGTTTGTCCCCCTAGCATTGCTTGACAACCGATGGTGGTGTGTTTACGTCCCCATCACTTAGCGGTTCGGCAAAAGAGACCGATAGAATAAGTACTGGGCTTACAAAGAATAAGTCCCGGGGTCGATTTGCTCGACTAAAGGCGGTGCTCCAGCATGGCCGCAGTCAAATGACTGAAACAAGTAAAAGAGAGTAAAAGAGAGAATAGAAATTAGTGTCCAACCAGGATATTCTGAAGCGTCCCCAGGTACCTAGATCTGGCGACGGGCCTGGCTCCAGGACGCGCATGGTTTAATGATCCATGTGAATGAACGAACAGCTCTCGTGTTCCAACTAAGCCTACTTCGACATGCTACAAGCCGAATTCCCTCTCACCTTAAATAAGGATATTCTTACCTTTAAACGGACGGGATGGGATGGTTACGGCTGTAATTAATGTCTGATCAATCAACATTGATGCACATTGTCAAATATGAACACCCTATAAATGAGTCTGTATGCGGTCGCTCGACCTGCTAGAAATAGCAACCAGCCAGGTCAGACCTGGGGTTAAACGACTTCGCTAAACGAGCTGTACAATTGAAATAAAGCACTAGGCTTGAACTAGCACATATACATCGTAAACTGTTTCATGCTGCTGGAGTTCATGGTGATTTTGAACTCGATGATGAGTACCTCTTTCTTTACTACCCACAAGGGGCTAAACACAGAGGGGACAAACAAGGACAGACAAATGGATTATGTCGATTATATCGACCCCAGTGCGTAACTGGTACTTAATTTATCGACCCCGAAAGGATGAAAGGCAAAGTCGACCCCGGCGGAATTTGAACCCAGAACGTAACGGCAGACGAAATACCTATTTCTTTGTTACCCACAAGGGGCTAAACACAGAGGGGACAAACAAGGACAGACATAGGTATTAAGTCGATTACATCGACCCCAGTGCGTAACTGGTACTTAATTTATCGACCCCGAAAGGATGAAAGGCAAAGTCGACCCCGGCGGAATTTGAACCCAGAACGTAACGGCAGACGAAATACCTATTTCTTTGTTACCCACAAGGGGCTAAACACAGAGGGGACAAACAAGGACAGACATAGGTATTAAGTCGATTACATCGACCCCAGTGCGTAACTGGTACTTAATTTATCGACCCCGAAAGGATGAAAGGCAAAGTCGACCCCGGCGGAATTTGAACCCAGAACGTAACGGCAGACGAAATACCTATTTCTTTGTTACCCACAAGGGGCTAAACACAGAGGGGACAAACAAGGACAGACAAACGGATTAAATCGATTACATCGACCTCAGTGCGTAACTGGTACTTAATTTATCGATCCTGAAAGGATGAAAGGCAAAGTCGACCCCGGCGGAATTTGAACCCAGAACGTAACGGCAGACGAAATACCACTAAACATTTCGCCCGGCGTGCTAACGATTCTGCCAGCTCGCCGCCTCGATAATGAGTACCATGGATCTGGAAGGCACTGAAACATGATTGCCATAAGTCTAATCAATCAAATTTGCGCCGGGGGTAGGAGAGATACTAAGCAATAATAACAACAACAATAACAAACTCATTTGCAATGCCAGCTAACATTCTATCAAGACCCTCCCCCCCCTTTCTTTCATCTATCACCTTCTTCGCCCTACATTCTGTCTGAACCACCACCGACACCATCAATACTACAACTACTGTTTCACTTATAAAAGTTGATTTCAACAGGAAAAGCTTTGTCAGTCATTGAATGACACTGGTGACAGCGTAGGTGGTGGTGGCGGTGGTGGTATATTGACAGTAGGGTCGTCGGTGGTAACGGTGGTTCTTTGTATATTGATATTTGTTGTGGTGGAGGATGCGGGCGATGAAGGCGGCTGCGGTTTATTGCAAAGGGAAGTAACCTAGTTATATTTGCCGACACCTTTGGTGTTGTATGTATGTCTGTCTGTCTGTGTTACTGGTGATGAAATCGTGTTGGTGGTTGCACGAGTGACGATAATGATGATGGTGGTGGTGATGGGGGAGTGGGGGAGGGGAGGAAATGCAGAGGTGGTGGTGGTGGTGAGGATGGATTAGTAGTAGCATCGGTAGTAGTAGTAGTAGTAGTAGTAGTGGTGGTACCGTGTGGGTGAGGTGGAGTAGTTTGGTGTCGTACATTGCCACTTTAGAGCAGGAAAAGGATACTGCTGAGACAGCAAAAGCGTGTAAAAAGGACGGAAAGACGGCGCTAAACCAAACGGCTACTCACACACACACACACCACACACACACACACACGTACACACACACACACACACGTACACACACGCACACACACGTACCTACGTCCGCATTTACATTTCATGTAAGCAAAACATACGCTACACACAAATGTATGTTGCGCATATATATATATCTTTTGATTTTTAGACATGGAATATTGGGGGGGGGGGGTCAGAATGTTTATAACTGGGTTAAGGGTGCACAAAAACAAAAATAGTAATAATAATAATAATAATAATAATAATAATAATAATAATAATAATAAATAGATACGAATAACAAATAAATGTTATGAATTTAATTGGAATTAGAAAGAAAAGAAAAAGACAAAAAAAAAATCTAGCCGAATTAATACTGATGTCCTTTCAACCATTGCCCTCTGCTCAGATGAAAAAACCCAAAAGTTAGATGTACTTGAGTGGAATTGATCACAAACAGCAATGAATTCGATACCGGAAAACAGCCGGTATTGCACACGTGTGTATCCATGCTTGCGTGCGTGCGTGCGTGTGTGTGTGCGTGTGTGTGTGCGTGTGTGTGTGTGTGTGTGTGTGTGTGTGTGTGTGTGTGTATGTGTGTGTTATTGTACTTACTATACTCTTTTACTCTTTTACTTGTTTCAGTCATTTGACTGCGGCCGTGCTGGAGCACCGCCTTTAGTCGAGCAAATCGATCCCGGGACTTATTCTTTGTAAGCCCAGTACTTATTCTATCGGTCTCTTTTGCCGAACCGCTAAGTGACGGGGACGTAAACACACCAGCATCGGTTGTCAAGCAATGCTAGAGGGACAAACACAGACACACAAACATATACACACACATATATATATATATATATATATATATATTATATATATATATATATATATATATATATATTATATGGCTTCTTTTAGTTTCCGTCTACCAAATCCACTCACAAGGCTTTGGTCGGCCCGAGGCTATAGTAGAAGGCACTCTCCCAAGGTGCCACGCAGTGGGACTGAACCCGGAATCATGTGGTTGGTTAGCAAGCTACTTACCACACAGCCACTCCTGCGCCTATACATGATATAATTTCAGTGTTTTCGTTTGACCAAGTGTCCCTCTCTTTCTATGTATCAAAATAAAGTCGTTTGGCTCTAGGGTATAGGCGCAAGGCAGGGCTGTGTGGTTAAGAAGCTCACTTTGCTACTAGGTGTTTTCCGAATCAGACCCACAGCGCGGCACCTTGAGCAAGTGTCTTCGACCAGTATTAGTTTGTTTACGTACCCTGTAACTTCGGAATGCTCACAGCAGCCATATTCCTACCGCTCTATGTCACGCTGGTGAGACCCATATTGGAGTACGGGACTCAAGCCTCTTCTCCTTATCTCCTCAAAGACATACATCATCTCGAAAGAGTCCAGAAGCTGGTTACCCGCATGGTTCTTGGTTTCAAGCATTTGTCTTATGAAGAAAGGCTGAAGACGCTCGACCTTTATTCTCTAGAAAAACGACGACGCCGTGGTGATCTCATTCTTGCTCACAACATCATAAGCGGAAAGTGTAACCTCTCGAAAGAGCTGTTCTTCACTCCTGCTCCAGAGCGTCGGCTGCGGGGTCACCCCGAAAAGCTCTATCTGCGACGACGATTTCATCTCAATCGAAGGATAGGGGCTTTCTCCGTCCGGGTTGCGGATCCGTGGAATAAGCTGCCGGACGAGATTGTGAAGATGCCGACGACCGCTCGGTTCAAAGTCTCTCTTGACCAGAAATGGCCTGAACTCTTTGCATGAACACCCTCCCTGTACATAACTCCATGTCCCCCTACATGGCCTTGCTTTTTGCTTTTTGAGCCCAAAAATTAACTTAACTTAACTTAAGAGACTGATAAAAAAAAACATTTGAAGCTTAAAAAGAAATCGAAACGCCGGGGGCAATTTACTGGACCCTACAAGGATGGGACCCAGCAATGTTGCTGTCCTGTGGCTAAAACAAGAAAATACAAAAGATTCAGAAAAAAAAGGGCATCATGAACAAAGTAGAATTATCTTGGCCCTGGATTTGAACTCAAACCAAAACATAAAGGGACCTTCTGCCATCTGCATACACCAGTGAAATAGTTGTGTGTGTGTGTGGTGTGTGTGTGTGTGTGTGAATTCTGCTTGTCACACACAGTCATGCTGATCTTGGTCGAGCATTAATATTCATAATAATACATGTGTCTGTGGAATACTCAGCCACTTGCTAATTCCAAAGGTCGAACATCAAAATGCTCATAGTCGAAACCGACGGAAACGCATTTACTTAATATTTAGTTTAAAGTTAAAACTTTTGTCAGTCAGGCTCAGCTGGAGCAGAGGCATTACTAATCCATTCATTGCACCTTTCTCTACTCGCCACTTTCTCTTTCTCGACTTCTAATGCGAGTATGGTGAGTGGTGGTGGTGTTGGTGGTTGTAGAGTTGGTGGTAGTGTTTCTGATGCTAGTGGTGAGAGTGGTTTGGTCGTGGTAGTGGTTGGTGGTGACTGTGATGTTAGTGTAGTGTAGGTGGTAGTGTTTGTGGTGATGGTGATGGTGAGTGCTGGTACTGGTGGTGGTAATGTCTGTGGTGGTGGTGGTGGTGGTGGTGGTTGTTGAGTTGGTGGTAGTGTTTGTGATGCTAGTGGTGAGAGTGGTTTGGTAGTGGTTGGTGGTGACTGTGATGTTAGTGTAGTAGTGTAGGTGGTAGTGTTTGTGGTGATGGTGATGGTGAGTGCTGGTGGTGGTGGTGGTGGTGGTAGTGTTTGTGGCGGTGATGGTGGTGGTGGTGGTGGTGGTTGTAGAGTTGGTGGTAGTGTTTCTGATGCTAGTGGTGAGAGTGGTTTGGTCGTGGTAGTGGTTGGTGGTGACTGTGATGTTAGTGTAGTAGTGTAGGTGGTAGTGTTTGTGGTGATGGTGTTGGTGAGTGCTGGTGCTGGTGGTGGTGGTAGTGTCTGTGGCGGTGGTGGTGGTGGTAATGAACGTGCAGTCAGTTCTAATAAACATTTCAACAAGAAATTCCTCTAATGAAAACAAAGGGGCCACTCTCATAAATTATTGATGAATGTTGGTTTAATTAAAGTGAAAGTGGGGTTTAGAAAAGTGCAAGGCTGATCCCTAACTTCTTCAGTCTGGTGCACGCAAACACACATGCACACGCACACATTCCTTCTCATACGTGCACACAGTTTCTCAAATAGCACATACTGACTTTCACACACACATACACACACGCACACACACACACACACTCTTTCTCCCCCCTCTCTCTCTCTAACTATCTTCGATCTTCACTTTCCTTTGCAAATTAAAACTTACAAGCGTCTGACGTTGACACACACACCAGTCACATTTTCGGGCTTTCACAGACGTATTCTTAGTGTTTTACTAATTACACAGACACACACACACACACACACACTCGCATACATGCTATCTCATATATGCACATCTGTACAAAAATTCCGTGTATACAAACTATCAAGTTGCAGTTCAAAAAAATTTTTTTTTAATTTTTAAAAAAACCTTTGATTTATAAAGTACATCTTTTGTGCGCACGTATGTATGTGTAGCTGGAGTCAGTCATCATCAAACAACTGTTCCAACCATTCTGGAAGCAGAGATAATTTCTATAAATCAGGAATCTTATCTTGTAGGTTATTAAGTGCTTTCACACACACACACACACACACACGCACACACACACACACACACACGCACACACACACACACACAAAACTGTACGCACATGCAACGGTTTATGATGTTGTTCAGTTAGCAGGTCAGTCCTGACGGAACACACTGAACCAAATATGCTCCAACTGCGACCACTCTATAGTTTGTGAAAGATTTAGCTACTATTTCTAACAGGTTAAATTACCGCTTAAAAGACGCTTACTGCTTGAGCAGGTAAGAACTATACGTTAAAAAATAGGCGTAAGATACCTGGCACGGCGTGAGTGAAACCAGGTTGCGTCTGGTTGAAAAGAGAATGAATGTGTGAGTGTATAGCTAGATGTATGTTTTATATATATATATAATATTCATAATATCCCAGAAACAGCTGTAAGGCTATTTCATTATAAATGCCCTGAAAACTCCTCACAGCCTTGGCTTTGTTATCTCATTCTGTCTACAATTTGTTTTTTGTTTTTCGAACGTTTTTTTTTCCGCTATCCCATCATGCCGGATCCTAGGTCCTACCTCCTCACCCTCAATCACCGTTTGAAGGATCCATC
>NC_043009.1:49766411-49776602 GCF_006345805.1 Octopus sinensis | reverse complement strand
CGTTGAATAGAGTCGGGGGAGAAAGACAGTCCTTTATTATTACCGTTATTATTACTATATATATATATATAGTACATATATATATATATATATATATAATATAGTATAATATAATAATTTTCAAAAAGCCGTGCTCCATAAGCTGAGCTATCGATTTGAGGGGTTGTAGCCGAGACGGACGGACGGACGGACGGACGGAAACAGTAAAAGGGACCCAACCGAACCTATCGACAACAAACAATACTTAGGGACAGGACGAAGCGGATCTTAAGAAACAAAAACAAAAACAACAAAAAAAAAAAAATCAAATACACACGGAACACGGAAAAAAACATTTAAAATATATACGAAGTGCGTGTTTGTGTGTGTGTGTGTGTCTATATATATACACACATATATATATTTATATATATATATATATATAACTATATATATATAAATGTGAGAAAAATACAGAAAACATGTAAAACTCTCACAAACGAAATCATTCAGTTTGTTCAGTGAAAAATCCACTGTCGGTTTGTTTGTCTGTGAGAAACTGGAGTTGGAAAAGTATTTTAATGAAGATAAAACTGAGCTGGTTGATGGAATGTTGAAAATACCCCGGTTGATCATCGAATATATATAAAGCTTCCCTGAACAGAAGAAGAAGAAGAAAAAAAAGTTTTGATTTAACTATTATTGTTTTTATATTTTTTTTTCTACGGTGTGAAGAAAGAAGTAAAACGTCTTATATATATATATATATATATATACATATATGCATTAACAATACTGACATAGAATTTACAAACACTTGCGCAATTAAGCCAACTAATAGTTTGAATAACTTTATATAAAAACAAAGCGATCATTGTTTATGATATTTTTTTTTATAGAAATATTTTGCGTCAACCTACTTGCAAACAAAACTTGGCAGGAAGTTGAACTAAAATACATCAACTTTATTACTGTAATATTTTTTTTAATTCTCCCATCCCCCATTTTTTAGAGAAATAATTCCTAGTTTTGTGTATATAAAACTGATAACTGATCTGTAATGATTGTTCATTGCATAGCACAAGACTTTTCCCCCACAGATAGGTCATTTTTCACTATCGAATAGAAACAATATGTGTATATAATAAATATTTGAAGTTATGTATGTGTACGGTATACAGAAATCTCTCACACATACATAAGAAATATTTATTTTATAACCAGTGGGTTTCTTTAAGGGAGAGAGAAAAATAAAGAAGAATCGGAAGTTTTGTGACCCGGCGACCTGCACCAAAACACTAGCTATAAATTTATCATATATTGTAATATTATTTATTTCCGAAAACTTAGATGTTTTTTCTCTTCTCTCTAGAATTTATATTTAATGCATCGAAAATAAAAACAAGTAAAGAAGAAATTAGTTGCTGTATAACACAACCAAGCCAGCAGCAATAACCAAACAACACACACCGACATCATTTATTTCTGTGAACATCACAACCATAGCAGCATCTAAATAGCAACATTTTGCTGTCTCTGGTGAATTTGCTGAAGTAAACATTTAACAAACAATCAACTTTACACATATACACACACATATATCTATAAGATATCGACATCGATTTAAAACTACATACCCACACATAAGCATATACTTTATATATATCTTAGAACACGAATATATATACATATATATATTTATAAATATATATATATATATATCCAACTTGTTTTTTTAGTGTTGGGTTATATATATATATCTATCTATATATATATAAATATATATATATAGTCTTTGAGGAAGTTCGGGGCTATTTTTTTTCTGGCTGGATTCTTTGATAAATATCTTTTATATATATTTTTTTTTCTGCTGGGGCTATTCAATGAAGAACGGTGAAAATAAGAATGAGTGATATTGGAAGGACATTTATTCGAATTTACAAGAGGATGCCTTGGTTTTTTCAATACATATCCTTATTGTTACCACTTGCAATGTCCATGGTAGATGTGGTGGACAGTGGGAACCGCTTACCATTTTACTGGAATGCTTCCAACCCAATGTAAGTTGACCATTATTTTAAAACCTTCATTTGTTACCGCTGTTTTATTCCTTCGCATGTAAGCTATTTGTGTAGTGTGTGTATGTGAGTGTGTGCGTTTGTTATTGTCCACCGATAGCTTCTTAAACGTCCGGCAGAGTGTGGTTGTTGTTATTATTATTATTATTATTATTATTATTATTATTATTATCATCGTTATTACTGTTACTATTATTATTATTACTACTGTCTTTGTTGTTATCGTTATATTTCGTGAGGGGTATTTGGGGTATTTCTTCAGCGAAATCGATGCTTATGGTTTTAAGGTGTATGTGTATATGTCTGTATGCTTGTGTCTGCGTGTATGTATTATGTGTAATATGTTTCCGAAATGCATCATGAGAAAAGTTAATTGAAAACTTAGGGCATGTAAGTGTATAAATAATAACCCGAAGGTGTGTAAATGAAAGCGTGAACATGTATGCATGCATGTAGTACATGGATGTATACGTGCGTATAAATACATGGATATATTTGATACATTTTTAATAAAGTATACTAATTATGATATTTATAAAGATGTATTTATCTGTGTATATATATACACACATAGATGTATATACGCATATACAGTATGTATATATTGCATGTATATTTAGGATTTATATGCGAGTACATACATACATACATACATACATACACACAAAGACTATGTGCGTGTACATGCAATTTACACCTCGATATAAAACTAGCTCGTGCATAATAATCGTTCTTTGAATTATCTTTAATTAGTATGGTCGAGTATACACTGTATTTTCTACGATGTATATACTGTAGCTCATTTTATTTCGTGTGTATATATTATACACACACACACGTACACTCTCGACTCATACATTTTTCTGTCTGTCTATCTATCTATCTACGCTGTCGGAATTTCTTGAATATTTATCTTCCATATAGCATTTAAATCAATCGTTTGCCCCTACATATACATGCATACACACACACATATATATATATAGATATAATAGTTTTAAATATATTTTTGTTCGTTGTGTGTGTGAGTGTAGTAAATATCTCAAAGAGT
Organism: Octopus sinensis; assembly: GCF_006345805.1. Taxonomy (NCBI): domain Eukaryota; kingdom Metazoa; phylum Mollusca; class Cephalopoda; order Octopoda; family Octopodidae; genus Octopus; species Octopus sinensis. Next base: position 49,773,494 of record NC_043009.1, on the reverse strand, counting down.
GCTGCAGTTGAAGCAAGTGTAACAGGAAAACCGTGTTGAATTTACAAACAAAATGAACACTTTAAGAACGTCAAATTTTGGTTCCATGTTTTCTAGATGCGGTTCTGTGTGTGTGTGTGTATGATGTATGCTCTAAGAAATGAGACATATGATGAACTACCCGTACTTGTGCGTATGTATATATATATTTATATATATATATTTATATATATATTATATATCTATATATATATATCTATATATATATATATATATATATATATATATATATTATATATATATATTATATATATATATATATATATATCTATATATATATATATTATATATATATATATATATATATACATGCACCACACATACCTATCAATTTACATATATTTAGATAAACATGTATATGCCTATGTTTATCTAAATATGTGTAAACGAAGAATGCGTGTGCGCGCGTTCTGTGTATGTATGTATGTATGTATATATACGTGAGATAGTGATATGCGTCTGTTAATTTTTTTTTTTATTCATCTCGTGTATGTATGTATGTATGTATGTATGTCCTTATGCATACATACGTAGTTAGTTACATACAAAATACAATCAGCTATTTATGTAATGTATATAATTTCACTCAACGCCCATTCTGGAAACTGCACTATAAACCAACCGAATTATATATACTCCCATATACCACCACCATCATCATCATCATCATCATCGTCTCTCTTAAAAGTTGTTAACGTGTTACCCAGCTTTCGCTAATTTCCTTTTATTTTTTCCTCTATGACTAAGTGTACAAAACTTAGTACTGACTTGTGATGAAATCAGTTGTTACATGTAGTAGTAGTAGTAATTAATTAACTGTGATTATTATATTTAGGTCGATCTGAATTTCAGATTGTCTCCTTTCCTTACATTTTGGAGTTCCGGTTCGTTATCCGCCTCCACTCCTCATCTCTTTCCAATTGACCTCCTCCGGCTATTTTTAACACAAACTTAAACTGAAACCAAGAAACTTTTAACTCAAACCCTCGAACTTTCAAAGTGAAGAAGCTATCTATCTATCTATCAAAGCCCCCATTCTCGCTCTTTCTCATAATATATCTATATATATATATACTGGCAGAAACGTTAGCATGCCGGGCGAAAATGCTTCGCGGTATTTCGTCTGTCTTTACGTTCTGAGTTCAAATTCCGCCGAGGTCGACTTTGCCTTTCTGCCTTTCGGGGTCGATAAATTAAGTACCAGTTGCGTACTGGAGTCGATCTAATCGACTGGCCCCCTACCCAAAAATTTCGGGCCTTGTGCCTAGAGTAGAAAAGAATATACATACATATATATTTATGTATGTATGTATGTATACACACGTTACAAATTCACATACTCATATATGACTACACATTACGTGTGTCAATATATATATATACATATACATACAGAGAGAGAGAGAGACACGTGTGTCTATATATGTGTGTGTGTAAGTACATTTATAACATGTATGTCTATATATATATATATATATATATATATACATACATACATACATACATACATACATACATACATACATACATACATACATACATACATACATACATGTTCTAAATCTACTTACACATGCATACAAATATGTAATATATATTCACACATTCATATATCTACATCCGTACATGTGCGTGTATATTGAGAGTATTCATTATCCTCTAGGTTTTTATCTTTCTTTTCGTTTTAATAAATTATTCAGTTAAGTCAGTATTGTAGGAGACAGTAAGTTTATTAATACAAAAGTAATTTGACGTAATGTTGTTGATGATAATGATGATGATGATATTAGGAATATAATAATAATAAACGATTAAATAATAAAGTTTCTGAAAGCGAAGTTTGGGTGCATTTTGAAAGAATGATAAGTTGTCGTCATGAAACTGACTTTTCTTGAGACCGATAAATGGCTCCAACCATCATTTGAAACTGGGTCGCCAATACAGTTTGTCGTAGAGTTAGCTTCTCCTGTTATAACCATCACTTCCCATTCAGCCCCTTTTGGTGATCATGGCGTGGGTTGTATCGGAGATTGTAATGTCCACACCTTTATCTATTATATATTTCTAGAAGACTTCAGTGAAGTGGAAATCGGTACAAAATAGTTTGGCTACGAACTCACTTTCAACAAAAGATATTTTTGGATTAGATTCAATAACTTCCGATGTATAAGAACAGGAAATTGTGATGTTATGACATGCATTCATTTCTTTCGCAAAAGCACTCACTGGCAGTTTTTTTAAGTAAAGTGTAATTGCTTTCACAAGAAATCGAAACCGCGCCGCCAGTTTCGCTGACCGGTTGCTTGACTCTTTTTAAAATCTACGGCAATCGCGAGTCTAATAATAAATTTCCTTTCGTCAAACACAACAAGCTTTATAACTAAACGTGATAATAATAAATAGCTGATATGAAAATATCAATGTCAGTGATAAAAATAACTGATATTTATTTTGATATTTTCAACGTCTCTGCACGATATCTAGTGAAAAGAAGGTCGTGAATTCAAGAGGAAAAGTTGGATTCTATTGCAGGAAACTCCGATCCGCCAAAAGATGCGTTTCTGTTCGTCGAGGGGAAAAGTTTATTCGGAAGTCTAGTATTGTTATAGTCACAAAGAATTCTCGGTCTTGTCAGCCAACATCCACTTAACACAAGAATCGATCGCCAAAGATCGTGCTTTCATTAACGTGCAAGATACACTCATACAAACACATTCACCTCGCTCTTTCTTTCTTTCTTGCTCTCTCATGTCTTTCTCTTTTCCACAGTCTTTTCCTTTATTCCCCCTCTTCATATATTTCCATCTCTTTTTCCTGTGCCGTGTGTGAAATTAGAGATGGAAATCTTGTTTTATCTGTGCTGTTCCTGAACGAAACCGATATTTTAACGTTATGAGTTCCTTTGCAATTAGTCTGGTCGTTGTTATACAACGGCGCGCCGAAATCATTGTTGCTACGTGTTGGTTGGTTAGTATGTGCTCTTGATAGAAGAGCTTTTCGTTTAATCGAACGTAAAAGTCTTCTGATCAATGCCGACTACTGCCGATATAGATCCGGGGACTTGGTAGAAGCTAATTACTTTCCAATCCAAAAATATTTTCCGATCTAACAAGCTAACTCGTGTGGCTATTTCCAGTTTTACCTATACACATAACTACCACTTTCTTGCTCTATCTACGTACGTATCTATCTATCTATCGATCTATCTATCTATCTATCGATCTATCTATCTATCTATCTATCTATCTATCTATCTATCTATCTATCTACCTACATACATACCTATCTATCTATCTATCTATCTATCTATCTATCTATCTATCTATCTACCTACATACATATCTATCTATCTATCTATCTATCTATCTATCTATCTATCTATCTATCTATCTATCTATCTATCTCCTTCAAACTCTCTCACACAGTACACACATTCATACAATGATCTATACACCTATATACTGATTTCTAGTTATCGGCTGTATTTAGGATCTGCATATCTACCTTTCGCTTACCTGTCTAGATTTAGTGTATATATATACATAAACTTACTTGGAAATGGATGCGTGGCGTTCAATGTATGTATATACTAGAGAAATACCCGGCCAATTGTAGAGCCAGGTAAAGCCATGAGGTGTATATATATAGCATTATCTAAATTATATCTACCCATCTTTGTTTCTAGTTCTGTGTCACCTGTATCCGTCAATAAATATGAAACTTTAATGCTAATCGCTAATACATCTATCTGTCTGTCTGTCTATCTATCTATCTATCTATCTATCTATCTATCTATCTATCTATCTATCTATCTATCTATCTATCTATCTATCTACGTATGTGTCCATAGATTCCTGTACGTGCACTTACAAATACATATAATAATGTACATCCAGAATGATGCATGACATCCTCTTATGGCACTATCTTCTAAATGTGCAGCAGGGGATTTTATATATATTATATTATATATATATATATATATATATATATATGTTTATGTATGTAAGTATACACACACGGACAATCCATGCTGACGTTACGTACATACACTTTCTCCAAATTAAATTCCGTTTTAATTATTTTTCTACATCATCTGACCAACTTCTTTATTGGTTCAATAATGCATTAGTGCAACCTGTATGTTGTGTGCTACTGCAGGCACACCTGTGTCGTGTTCTACATTGCAACTCACCTGTATACCTGCATCATACGCATACATCTCATATGTAATGCAAAGACAAATGCGGTGAGCTACTAATAAAGTGACACATAATTAGGTTTTATCTATACTTTAGCACATTAGTTATATCACTGAAATCACCCCCCTAACCCTGCCAAAGGCTGTATGATAAACTGAAAAAATCCATGAGTTATTTAGCCCTAGGTCGGGCCTGATTGAGCAAATGTTTAATCAAAAGGTGTTCCAGGTATGCTCATGCCATCTTTTTTTTTTTTTGCAGAGCAGGGATTTTGTAATCAGATGTATCCCATGTTTGCAAATTTGTAATGTGTGTTGCGATTTGAGAGAGGTTAGGTTGCTAATGGATCAAGCGGTCACTTAGTGGCTCCGTCATAAGTTTGTAATTGAAGGCATACGTGTGTATAAGTGATATGAATGTCTCAGCGACGCGGTTTCGATTCACAGAACCATTTTACCTAGTACTCTAATTCCCTAGGGAAACGCATGGGTCGCATAAATTCGTACTTCGATTCTCCTGTACATAATACATGTGTGTGTGTGTGTGTGTATATATATATATATATATATATATATATACATACATATATACATGGATAGACAGGTAAATATATGTAACGGGCTTTACCTGTATCTTGGCTAGGATATTAGAATATCTTCAGGTACATGAAAAATAAATTATATATGTGTATAATTGTGCAATATATATATTGTATGTGTATATATATTACGCATAGCATATAGGCGCAGGAGTGGCTGTGTGGTAAATAGCTTGCTTACCAACCACATGGTTCCAGGTTCAGTCCCACTGCGTGGCATCTTGGGCAAGTGTCTTCTACTATAGCCTCGGGCCGACCAAAGCCTTGTGAGTGGATTTGGTAGACGGAAACTGAAAGAAGCCCGTCGTATATATGTATATATATATATATGTGTGTGCGTGTATGTCTGTGTTTGTCCCCCTAGCATTGCTTGACAACCGATGCTGGTGTGTTTATGTCCCCGTTACTTAGCGGTTCGGCAAAAGAGACCGATAGAATAAGTACTGGGCTTACAAAAGAATAAGTCCCGGGGTCGAGTTGCTCGACTGAAGGCGGTGCTCCAGCATGGCCGCAGTCAAATGACTGAAATAAGTAAGAGTAAGAGCATGTGTATAAAATATATACAGACATTTACATATATATATATATATACAATATACTTGTATTTGAGTGTGTATGATTATACACACACACATTGATATGATATATATATATATATATATAATGCATGTATACCTAAAGTATAATTACGTATATGTACATATACGCATTGTGTGTGTATGTGTGTGTACATGTGATATATATATATATATTATATATATATATATACACTGATATTATGATGTACACATAAAGTATATACTGCACATATACTTAAATAGTTATACTTCATGTGCGTGTGTATATATATTCTTTTATTTGTTTCAGTAATTTGACTGCGGCCATACTGGAGTATCGCCTTTTAGTCGAACCAATCGACCCCAGAACTTATTGTTCATAAGCCTAGTACTTATTCTATCGGGTTCTTTTGCCGAACCGGTACGTTACAGGACACACACACACACATATATACGACGGAGTCCTTTCAGTTTCCGACTAGCAAATCCACTCACACGGATTTGGTCGGCCCGAGACTATAGTAGAAGACACTTGCCCAAGGTGCCATGCAGGTGGGACTGAACCCGGAACCATGCGGTTGGTAAGCAAGCTCCGTAACACACAGCCACTCCTGCGCCTATATATTGATATTATGATATATATATAAGGTATACAATGCATATACCTAATTTATGATTATGTATATATGTGTGCATATATGCATTGTGTATACACACACAGAGATACATCTACATGTCTCCTATATATATATATATATAAATATATATATGGGAAACAAATGTGATATTTGTCTGTGTATGTATATAAATGTGTGAATAATGCATGTGTATATATATCTATCAAATTTACATATATGTACACGTTAATATGCATATAATATGTATATTTTCGTATATTTATACAAATAAGGTACACGTTACCGTTTTCACATTCAATTTATATATACACAGACACAAAATACGAATGTGTGTATATATAGGCGCAAGAGTGGCTGTATGGTAAGAAGATTGCTTCCCAACCACATGGCTCCTGGTTCGTTCCCTCTGCGTGACACCTTGGGGCTAGTAACTTCTACTATTGCTTCAGACCAACCAAAGCCTTTTCAGTGGATTTGTTAGACGGAAACCGAAAGAAACCCCTCGTGTGAATATATATATATATATATGGTTTGTGTGTGTGTGTATCTCACCACCGCTTGACGACCGGTGTTGGTAAGTTTACATCCAAGTAACATAGTGGCTTAGCAAAAGAAATCCGATAGAATAAGTGGCAGGCTTAAAAAAAGTACTGGTGTTAATTCATTCGACTAAAGCTACACTTGGTGGTGCTCCAGCATGGCCGTTGTCTATGACTAAAGCAAAAAAGAGGTGTGTGTGTGTGTATATATATATATATATATATATATATATATATATACACACACACTCACACACATATATATATATAATCAAACATGAAAATATTCATTGTTTCTGAGTGATTAAGTTTTATTTTATTTAATCTGTGATTGAGATGTATAATATATTGTTTATTATATAAGCTTATATGTATATACATACATACATTCATACATACATACATACATACATACATACATACATACATACACAGTACACACACGTGTCTGTGTGTTTATGTACGTATGTATGTAGATAGATAGATAGATAGATAGATAGATAGATAGAT
>NC_043009.1:49751411-49761411 GCF_006345805.1 Octopus sinensis | reverse complement strand
GTATGTGTGTATGTGTGTTTATTCCGTTGTAACTCCAAGGTCTTCGCTTCTACACGTTCATAGTTATATAGTAAGCTAACATTTGTATACGTCCGTACCATGGTTTCGCGTGAGTTTTCCATGCTGATATTTGATATCAAACGATATTCAATGAACATGAAGCAGAGATAGTTTGTAGAAAAGCTAGCAGTCTTTTCAGCTAAAACATTGGTTTGGATTTGAAGCAGTGACTGTGTGTGTGTGTGTGTGAGCTTAGTGATCATTACACATTTCCACTTCTCACGCCTGGGTATTTAGCATCTTCATGATTATTCACATAAAATCACGCAGACACAGATGTACATACACGAAGCTACATATATTGAGTGCTTTTTTTTCTTTCTTTCTGTGTAAGTCCACATTTAGTGTGCAGGTTGGTAAGTAGGTAGGTAAGAAGGTGGATAAATGGATTTTGATTTGTAGAAAAAAAGAGTGTGTGGTAGATGAAGGCTTTATTGAATTGATCTAAAGATGTATCGATCTTGCAAAGATCACTTCTTTTTACTTTGAAACTAACTGAACTGATCATTTAGATGAGACTGTTGTTGTGTGTAACCCGAGCACGTATTGTAAAGAGACCGAATTAGGTTTTTTTTTCCGTGCATTTATTGTTATTATTTTCTATTTTCTTCTTCCCCAAGTTCAATACCTCACGTTTCTGAGTTAATATTCCGCCTGGAGCAGATATGAGTCTTTCATCTGTCCGGGGAGTCAGTAATGTACTGGGTTTAAGCTATCGATTGAATCCTAGATACATGCTCGGCGTACAAACATAGTCTTGGTACCGTGCGATGTGTATGTGCGTGTGCGCCTTTTGATTTCGCAAGCATCCAATTACACTATATAAAATTTACCTTTGTCCTCAAGCAATGGTGCAATGACCAGGTCAATCGGTGCATATCCTGCTTTTCTGTGATAAAAGCAGGATATGTATGTATGTGTGTGTGTGTAAGCCTTTTGTATCTCTTTATTCTTACTGAAATAGCCACTCTAATACTCAATGTTCCCCGTGGACATAATCGTCATCGCCATCGACTTCATTTGCCTTACATTTCCATCCTTTTGTTATTGGTTATGAATTCAAGATCATTCTTTTAATTCCACGCCAACATCGTTTTCTTCCCCTACTCCTCGGCAACACGGGAGACTCTATTGGGTCGCTACTTCCTTAATATAAGAGCCACATTAATCCCAAATCACAACTCTATTCTCTTGAAAAAGGAAGAACGTGTTGAATTATCTAATTCAAGGTATATACTTGCTATCTGAACGGAAGACCGGATGGTCACGGCTGAAACATCTTCATCCATTTGCCGAGCTGTGGCTATCTTCCCCACCACTACGAACATGCAACAGTGATGACAAGTATTCCTTAACTTGATTGTGTGATAACTAACATTCAGTGTTTTGTACTTACCTACTTCCGTTCCATACGTTTGCCCTATTCAACAGTCTCTTTGGCTCTGAGAAAGGATTCAAATTTTGTTGTTGACTTTATTCAAATATTGTTTCTTATTTTTTTTCTCTCGCCACCGTTCTTCTCGCAGATGTTGCTCCTCTTGTTGCTATATATATATATATATACACTCGAAGTTGACCCATCTGTTTCCTTCTGACTTGTTCATTCTTTGCCTGTAGGTTGTTCATTTCCGATTGTATTTTAAACTCAGTTTTATAATAACCCACACACACACACATAAAAAAGAAAAGCCAGAGTCGAGTGGATGAGAAACCTAGACAATAGCTGTTTAATACGAATAAGAAAGTGTGGTTCTTTATTTCTTAATTCGTATCTCTGTCTGTCTGTCTGTCTGTATCTGCGTGTCTGTCCGTCTTTACTCTTACCTTGTCAAGTTGTCTGTTGAATTGTATTGAAAAAACTGGTCTCTGAAGGGATGGTTTTTCCGGTACGAAACACACAATGTACACCTGCTTTAGTTGCTTTGGAAATTAGTTCATTGTTTGGAAACAACCATCATTATCATCATAAACTTGCATGATAATAATAATAATAATAATAATAATAATAATAATAATAATAATAATAATAATGGGGATAAGAGCACCAGCGATGATAATATTAATAGCAATGATGATAATGATATCAATAACAACGTTAGAGAATGGAAGTGGAGGGCATTTTCGCACTTGAAGGCTTATGTTTCAATTACAGCCTTAATTGAAAATAACTTACTGTTTTTTTTTTTCTTTCTTATTTTTTATCGAGTCCAACAGTAAGAAAATTGATAATTATCGATCTTTGAATCGGAATGATGAGGATGATAATAATAATTATTTTTACGACTGTTATTACGAATTGTTATGTTGTTCATCGTTGTTGTTATTATTTGTATTATTTACACGTACGTTAGCATAGGTTCATTGTGCAATTGAATACAACATAATTCCTGGTTTTAAGTTTGATTGCGTATATGAACATGTGTGTGCATGTATGTGTGCGTATGTATATGTATACATATATGTATGTATTTATACGCACACATAGAAATAGTATTATACATGCATAGATTTATTGATATTTGAATAGAAATGTACTTTTTACAAACGTAAAGATCTCTAAGATTACAATCGACTTAGCAAAAGGGTGCCGTTAGTAGAGTTCGTTTTGTTGGTAAGCATTCGGTTTAGAGTTCTAATTTGAGGATAGCTTTCTTCCTTTCTTTCCACTTGTCTCGGATGGAGGTCCTAAAAGAATAAAGGCACTGATAAATTTTTTTTTCTTACACTCACATGGTTCCGGGTTCAGTCCCACTGCGTGGCACCTTGGGCAAGTGTCTTCTACTATAGCCTCGGGCCGACCAAAGCCTTGTGAGTGGATTTGGTAGACGGAAACTGAAAGAAGCCCGTCGTATATATGTATATATATATATATGCGTTGTGTGTCTGTGTTTGTCCCCCTAGCATTGCTTGACAACCGATGCTGGTGTGTTTATGTCCCTGTTACTTAGCGGTTCGGCAAAAGAGACCGAAAGAATAAGTACTGGGCTTACAAAAGAATAAGTCCCCGGGGTCGAGTTGCTCGATTAAAGGCGGTGCTCCAGCATGGCCGCAGTCAAATGACTGAAACGAGTAAAAGAGTAACATTTACAATTGTGCGCCTGTTTTTTTGTTTGTTTTTTTTTTTGCACCTCAGTTCTTCTTGTACCTCGTCATATTATTACCGGCGCTTGTTTGCACAGACATCGAGCCAATGATGGAACTTCCACGTGGTCGTGGTCGCTATATATATATATATATGCGAGCTGGCAGAAACGTTAGCACGCCGGGCGAAATGCGTAGCCGTATTTCGTCTGTCGTTACGTTGTGAGTTCAAATTCCGCCGAGGTCGACTTTGCCTTTCATCTTTTCGGGGTCGATAAATTAAGTACCAGTTACACACTGGGGTAGATGTAATCGACTTAATACCTATGTCTGTCCTTGTTTGTCCTCTCTGTGTTTAGCCCCTTGTGGGTAATAAAGAAATAGCTATATATATATATATGCTAAAAGTAACTACAAATTTCGATCAAACCACACAAGACCATCTTTAAAACGACGTAGCTTGAATACGCTTTTGATATTTTAGATCGGTCAGTTTAGAGCTTAAAAAACCCCCAAAAGCACGTACACTTGCACATAGACTCGGTAAATTAATTTCTTCATGATCAATACAGGATTATAATTATTTCAAGATTGTTAACAGAGAGGTTAGGAATGAACGCCCTCGCATTCTCAATTCTCATAGTTTGCATTTCTAAAGCCTTTTCACCTTCTAAAGCTTTAATATCACTTGTGGAAATTACTGTCATTTTTCCGATGTCCTTGTGTGATGAATAAATATCAATAATTTCTGTTGTTAAGGCGGCAAGCCGGCGGAATCATTAAGGAGCTAGAAAACGTGCTTTGTCGTATTTATTCTGTCTCTTAGCATTCTGATTTGAAATCCCCACCGCGGTCATCTTTGCCTTTAGTCCTCTCAGGGTCGATAAAATCAGATACCAGTCAAATACTAAGGTTGATTGCATCAACTAAGGCCCATCCTTTCAAAATTACTATCCTTCTGTCTAGATCTGTTTGTATTGAACTTTGCTTTTCATCCTATCGATAAACCAAGTACTTATCAAGTACTGGGATCGATGTATTCGATCGCATCCTACTTCCGAATTTGGTCTGGCGCCCATGTTAGAAATCGGAATCATCGTCATTATTATTATTATTGTTGTTGTTGTTTAAAGTGTTCATTAATTTTAACGTGCCGCTGAAACAAAGTTAATTACTTTCTCGTTTAATAATGCATATTAGGAAAACTTGAGAGTCACAACATTCCAACGTTACACTTTACAAAATTCCTATTCCTGCTTCTTAATAACAATTAATAGCCTCAGTAGTAACAGTGATATTAAAGGTTAAAATCTAAGTCACTGTTACAGATATTTTATATATCTACTATATATTTTTATTCAATATTTCTTACTCTCATATAACGATTCCCTGGTCCCTTTGTCTGTTTTAGCAATTGTATATCAAAGTATTTGTGTAACATATAAACTTTGTAATTGGTCAATGTACCGTTTAGTTAGAAAACCAAAGGTTGGAATCTTTTGTAAATTACAAATACACACACATACAGTGCACATAATGACAAGGAACGTTTCTTTGTTATCCTTATATAATGTTTATTAATGTCTGGACTCTGGAAGATCTATAGTTTTCAATAACTATTGATCAACTGACAATCCTAGAAAATATCTATTTCTTTACTACCCACAAGGGGCTAAACACAGAGGGGACAAACAAGGACAGACAAACGGATTAAGTCGATTACATCGACCCCAGTGCGTAACTGGTACTTAATTTATCGACCCCGAAAGGATGAAAGGCGAAGTCGACCACGGCGGAATTTGAACTCAGAACGTAGCGGCAGACGAAATACGGCTATGCATTTCGCCCGGTGTGCTAACGTTTCTGCCAGCTCGCCGCCTAGAAAATATCCGTTTGTAATAGGCGTTTGCTTGTGTGTGCGCGTGCTAAGTGAGTTCAAATCTCGCCGGAATCGACTTAAGCTTTGGTCCTTCTTTTATGGCTACGATGAGTTTTACACTTGGGTTGTTGGCGGTATGGCGGTAGTCGGCCTCAGTTTGATCGATCTATGGCCAAAATGCATTTCAACTGTTACCATTGTATCTTTTCTTAAAGATGGTGTGTGTGCTGAGGGAGATTTCAGTGTTATTTCTTGCAGATCGAGCCGCAGCATAGAAGCACTTTGGTAGCCACGAATTAGTTTCAACCCCCCTTACTTCATTAAATCAGCTTTACTCTATCCGCAGAAAAAAGTCTGACCATGTACTCAGCTGAAAGAAATCATTGTACAGTTTTAGTAGTTAGCATTTGTATATTCAAAACTTGTGCTGTACTTCGCAGAAAGGCATGAAAGCCAAAGTGCTATTTAAGAAAACAAAAAAAAAATGTTTGGTTTGCTGTGGTCGAAACTGGCTTGCTGGACATATTTTTAAAGTTTAATCTCACTTTTAATCTCACTTCCATCCATCCCATCCCATAGGGTCGCAGAAAGGGTTATATACGGATGGAAGCACTCCGTCGGTTACGACGACGAGGGTTCCGGTTGATCCGAATCAACGGAACAGCCTGCTCGTGAAATCAACGTGTAAGTGGCTGAGCACTCCACAGACACGTGTTCCCTTAACGTAGTTCTCGGGGATATTCAGCGTGACACAGAGAGTGACAAGGCCGGCCCCTTTGAAATACAGGTACAACAGAAACAGGAAGTAAGAGTGAGAGAAAGTTGTGGTGAAAGAGTACAGCAGGGATCGCCACCATCCCCTGCCGGAGCCTCGTGGAGCTTTTAGGTGTTTTCGCTCAATAAACATTCACAACGTGGGAATCGAAACTGCGATCCTACGACCGCGAGTCCGCTGCCCTAACCACTGGGCCATTGCGCCTCCACGGGTTATATATAGTGTGGGCGACTAAATAAATAGCAAACCTTCTCTTTGCGCATACTAAGAGGGCCCTTCAACGTAGACACGAAAATCAATTAATGAAATAAGACCATTATTAAATGAGGACACTGTATACAGCAATAAGTCACGAGTGAAGGTGAGCTACCGGCTTGTTGGGATCCCGAATCGATATCAATATTTGATGGATTTGTCGATTTTTTTTCTCCATCAAAAGACTTCAGTCCTAAGCGTTATACTCTAAACTTTTCACTCACTCCTCTAAGCAACACACAACTTATCGAAACCCCACAAACTCTCAGACTTTATTTATTCACTTATTATTATTATTATTATTATTATTATTATTATTATTATTATTGTTGTTGTTTATTTATTTTTTTTACTTCATTAAGGTCACTTCTGGCCCCGAGAAAGTCCTTTAATGTTATTCCATATAAGAAGCTATTTTGCTAACAATTTACTACCATAGTGCTAGTCCCAAGTTAATGGGGTTTTTTTTTTTTTGCTTTTCTTTCTAAGAAATATTGTTGTACTATATAGTAATATCGATACTGATAGTTTTCTTCCTTCTTCCTAACTTTCTCCGTTTTGCTTTTTATTTTCCCATTTTTTAAAATATTTTTTTTTCTTTAGTCTTTATTATTATTGTGTTGTTTCCCTAGATGATGGAAGAGGACTCATACATAGTCAGTCAAGTCAGAGCTACATCTTTAAATAAATAAATAAATAAATACATTCATACATACATACATACCTACATACATAAAAATAAATAAATATTGGTAATAATTATTTATAACTCTGCTATAAGTACTGTCAGAGATATTATGATACGACAGTAAACCTACAAACCTGACGCTACATGAATAGCAAGAATTTTCAAAGAACACGAAATCTAAAGAAATTTATAATTATATTTTGTACGTTTGCTGATTTATTTATTTATTTTATACTTTTATTTATTTATTTATGTTCACACATTAAAGTAAAAACCAATGAAAATAGTAACTAGAAAAACAAAAAAAAACCAAAACAAACAAACAGCAAAAAAACACAGACACTGAAAATACACTAGAAAAGAGGGTATTTCTTTTTTTTTTCCATTATGGTTTGTACGTTTCGTGAAAATCAGTTATTTTCAGTGAAGAAAGGTCTATTTATGTGTACGTATAGCGTCTCCATTAATTTTCAACACTTTTCTCCTTTTTTTAATGCGAGTTTGTGCGTGTTTATTAAAGTTTAGATTTGTGTGCATGTACGTGCTGTATATATATATATATATATATGTGTGTTGTAGTATGTAGGTATGTATGTATGTATGTTGTGTTGTTGTGTGTGGTGTGTGTGTGTGTGTGTGTATGTATGTATGTATGTAATGTATGTATGTAGGTCCATGTATGTATGTATGCATGCATGCATGCATGCATGGATGTATGTATGTATGTATGTATTATGTATGTATGTAGGGATGGGTGTGTGTGTGTGTGTGTGTGTGTGTGTGCACATATTTTTACGTATATGTTCATATACATGAGCATAAAAGTACGTATATCATATACATATACGCATACATATATGCATATGCACATACACATATATATGTAGTGCACACATATTCCTACGTGTGTGTGTGTGCCCGTAATGTATATAGTTACATGTATATGCATATTAGTGTAAATACACAATGTATATGTGTAATTATCTATATGCACATTATGTATGTATATATGTAAGCATACACGTGTATCTAATGTAGAAATATAGTTACATGTGTATAATATATGTGTATATAGACACGTGTGTGTAAGCACACACGTGTAATTATGTATATGCACTTGTGTGTGTATATAGTTATGTGCATACGTGTATATTAACTATAGACAGATATATGTGCGTGTGAATGTATGTGTTTGTATATATGCGTGTGTGTGTATATGTATATATATATATATATATATTATATATATATATAGATATATATATATATGTATGCATGCATGCGTACGTGTTTGTATAATATTTATGCATGTATACATACCGGTATGTATACCTTTACGACTCCTGTCTGCGACAATGAGATGGTATTAGTTCCGTAGATTCGTCGCACGTGCGATCGCACGGAATGCATTTTGCATTGGCGGGTTGCCTGCCGTCTTCCGTTGAGGTTCCGTCGTTGTGAGAGATGAGCTAAGTTTTTTGCTTTAACCATACTGGTCTCGGTGGATGCCATGGTTATAGCGGTACTACGCATTAAAAGTAAATAGGAAACTAAAGATGGTCATACTAGATAGAGAGACTACAGTTAACATACATTTACGTACATACGTGTGCATAAATATATTCATATTTATATGTATGCAAATGCGTCTATATATATATATAATATATATTATATTATATATATATATATATATATATATTATTATATATATATATATATATATACATATGTATAATTACGTATATACTTTTTGTCGATGCGCAAAAACATTATAGTTTACCCTATATGTGTGTGTATTCACACACACACAATCAAATAGTGGCTAATATTTTCCGTGTGAGAGAATCTGTTTATCAGTTATTTATTCTAAGATAGCTAGCTTTATCGTGTTCTAAGAACGCACACAGTATTAGTGGTGTTATTGAGATAAAATATTTGAGAAGTCGTCTTTCTATTTTATATGCAAATAAATTTTCGCTATCTTTCAATAAAACATTGTGTAAAGTTAAAGAACGTATGTGGTTGGTGGGGAGATGTAACCAGGCCAGACTTTTGAAGGCTGAGTTTGTTGCTTATTGTATAATTGATTCACTACTTACCAAGTCACCTACCTACCTACAATAGAGATCGAACGTTGCTGAGGTCGCTTTCATTTTCCTTTTGATTTATTTATTTATTTATTATAATTTCTTTTTTTCACATTCTTATGGCGAGAGAACTATTATTGGTATCGATTATTTCGTCTATATTTTTTCACCCTTACATAAATCAGTTTTGATTCCGAATCTCATCGAACAGAAATAAGTTCCCTGTTCAGCAGATTCACATAACGGGTTTTCATCAGTAGGTTATGAATACTTCACGTCAAAAAAACGTTTGTGAAAAAAAGGTATGAACGTCGCACCGTTACGCTTCCCCTATTTCTGTTAGTTTGAAAGCGTGGACGTTTTTAGAAATCAATATTTCTCAGATACGGAAAGAGGTTATGAATTTTTCTCTGATCATATCTCGATGTTGCATTATTGGTCGGTCTCTTGGCAGGAACCTTTCTTATAGTGCACAGCATGATGTGAAATCCATCCTTTAAGTCAATGTTAAAGCTGGCAGAAACGTTAGCACGCCGGGCGAAATGCTTTGTGGTATTTCGTCCGCCGCTGCGTTCTGAGTTCATATTCCGCCGAGGTCGACTTTGCCTTTCATCCTTTCGGGGTCGATAAATAAAGTACCAGTTACGCACTGGAGTCGATATAATCGACTTAATCCGTGTGTCTGTCCTTGTTTGTCCCCTCTGTGTTTAGCCCCTTGTGGGTAGTAAAGAAAGAGTTAAAAGAACAACTTATAGCACACGAGTTCGAAATTCATTGTTGAAAATAACATTAGTTATTGCAATACATTTACATATTTTAAAATGTATTTGTAAATAAATGCATACAGTTTGAGAGGAGGACCAAGTGACAACCCGGTGTCTCCACTTCGTTGAGTTACTCCACCAAAAGACAATATATCGAACAATGCTTAACTGCATATGACCCAGTGGTTCGGGGCTGGCCGGATCGGAGGGATCTCAAGATTAATCAGCCTAAATTACGAGGATGATCCGGTTCTTCACTGAAGATTGGAGGCTTCGAACGACCCGTCCGTTTTTTGTGTCGTCTATTTGAGTGTTTTGCGTTCTTGCCCCATTTTGTATTTTTATACATATCTATATATATATATATATATATATATATATAATTTCATTTGTAGCTGAGGTGTATTT
>NC_043009.1:49711411-49746411 GCF_006345805.1 Octopus sinensis | reverse complement strand
GAGTGTGATTCTCTCGTTACTGAGAAATATACACACGCAACCACGCGCGCACATATGCCTGAACGTGCGTGTGTGTGTGTGTTGTGTGTGTGTGTGTGTGAGTGAAAAAGTGTCTACAGATAAGTGGTACACACACACACATTCATTCATTCATTCAGAAGTAGATAAATGTAGATACAAACATAAGCTTATCCGTATGAATATATTTTCTTAGATTTTATACACGACCGCATGTAAAGCTGAATGGTGTGGAGGTATGTGTAATATCAATATATATACATACATATATATATACATATATATATATATATATATAATAATATATATATTATATATATACATATGCATACGCGCACACGTGTGTATGTGTACGTACGCTTGTATGTATGTATGTATGTATGTATATATATATATATATATATGTATAGACACATCCACATGTGTGTTTGTAATGATTATGCTGAATCCTGTAATGCTATTAGGCATTGTTTATGACTAACGGAACCTAAGATTCCTCGTCTCCTCTATTATCTTACACACACATGTATATAATAAATGTATATGTGTGTATATATATATATATATATATTATATATAAGGAAAGGAGGAGGAGAGAGAGAGAGAGGTGGGGGTTATTTAGTTTAATCTTATTCCAATGTCTTCCTTGTGGCTCCGATGTGTATTAAACATTTATATTCTTATCAGTTCCCTCCTATTTTTATGCTCTCCTGTCTTTCTTCCTCTCCATCTTTCTATCCCCAACTCTCTCTCTCTCTCTCTCTCTCTCTCTCTCTCTCTCTCTCTCCGTTTCTCTCTTTCATTTGTTTCTTAAACAGAAACTCGTAAATTATTGAAAAAGTGTTCATATTCTTGGTCTATGTTTGAATGTTTTTAGTGCTACTTATGTCAATGTTGATGATGATGATGATGATGATGATACCGATGATGGTACTTTGTGTCGTCTTCAATATTCTACTCTAGTTATTGTCTTGTATAATTTCTTATTCTCTTATCTCATACTTTTAATAACTTCTTCTCAAGTCTTCTTGGTCTTATATTCTATAAAATTCCTCTCTTGTTACAGTCGTTTTCATCTGTAATCTTCTTCTAATGTTTTTCTTCATCTGCAGACTTTATTTTTCTCCGCCGTATTCTTTTTCACCGGTAGTCTTTTTTTTCCATGTCATTTTATGGCCTCTTCGGCCTCCAAGACCGAAAATAAATTTCACTATACGTCCATTATTACCTGTTTGGGTGACGTAGTTTTTGTTAGTTTCATCGAACGATAGAAGCAAATACAGTGAAATAAGATATAAACGCTCGTATATGTATCTATAAAATGAGAAGAAACTAAAAGTTGTTTTCCTCGCTTCTCCATTCAGTTTTATTGTTCTGGTCTGCAAATGATGTCCTGGTCTCTTCTAAATATTACAAACTGCACTTCGTCCTCAGACAGGAACAGATGTAATGAAATTAGATCTGTCCGCTTTCCATGAATTTTTACTCGAGGGCACTCTATTTTTTATTAATTATTTTCTTTATTAGGTATCATGTTTACTCTTTTACTCTTTTATTTGTTTCAGTCATTTGACTGGGGCCATGCTGGAGCACCGCCTTTAATCGAGCAACTCGACCCCGGGACTTATTCTTTTGTAAGCCCAGTACTTATTCTATCGGTCTCTTTTTGCCGAACCGCTAAGTAACGGGGACATAAACACACCAGCATCAGTTGTCAAGCAATGCTAGGGGGACAAACACAGATACACAAACACACACACGCATATATATATACATACATATATACGACGGGCTTCTATCAGTTTCCGTCTACCAAATCCACTCACAAGGCTTTGGTCGGCCCGAGGCTATAGTAGAAGACACTTGCCCAAGGTGCCACGCAGTGGGACTGAACCCGGGACCATGTGGTTGGTAAGCAAGCTACTTACCACACAGCCACTCCTGCGCCTGTTTACAGATTTTCTTTATAACATTTTTTAAAGACATATGTGATGGCGTGACATTCAAGTCTGTCCCATACTTATATACGATCTATGTGCATGGAGAATATTTTAACTGGAAAATCGAAACCGTGTCGTGGATTGCTACTCTCATTTCAGTAGTTGCCACCTCAAATTTTTGCTTAATACAAAGACAGTCTTGCAGGTTTTACTTTTAAAAAGAAAACAGCTCAATCTGGCACATATAGTATCTAAGTTGTGTGTATATGAGAAAATGTATTACTTCCACAGATTCACAAATACACATTTAAACCCACACATACTGGATGGAACCAGTAAAAAAAAATGCATGTTTGTGTGTGTCTGTATTCACATCTGTGTATAATTTCTCGCGCATCGGAGTAGTGTATTGTTACACATAAGTCTATGTTTAATTTCGCAAGGGTATGGTATATCTCTGTTAAGATATCAAGTGTAACCTTATAGAAGTTGCGTTGAAATTGATCCCAGTTTTAAATAAGATTTTCAGACCCACCAATTATAATTGTCTTTAACTCTCTGCCGTATGGCAAAGCAGATTTTCCTCTCAGTATTTTTGGTGTTTGATTTGCATACATTTTAAATATATTTGGCTCTCTTTTTCCTCTCTAAATTAGATTAAGCTTGTAAGTTTTAATGGCTATATTACATCAAATGTCTCGTTTTACTTTCTGATATCATTAAGAGATTTCATTAAGTTATTGGATATAATAATGCAGCGAAGAAGCTGTAAGAAACAGTTACAGAACATTGGCATAAAGTACACATTTAATGATAATTAAGAATTTTCTTCACGAAATGCAGGAGGTCACAAGGTTCGGTTGCTTTGACTTCAAATTACGTGGCATCGAGTGAATCTCAGGTAAATCTTCATTGCAAGTAAAATTCCCAGAAGAACTTGTGCCTATCCGTTCCACAGCTAGATACCTATTCGTTTCTATAAATACTTGAATGCAGTAATCCCTGTTCTCTGCATAGATGATTAAAACAACAGCAAAAAAAAAAAAAATAGATAAAATCAAGCAGAAAACTCTGTTCACGTCTGTAATAATCTCTTTCTTTCCTCTACACAAGCCTCTAATAACGCAGAATGTTCATCCCACGTATATTGCTGGCGATAATTTCACTAACCAACTTCGAGAGTCGAACGCTATTTAGAGACATTTTTGATAGTGAGAGAGAAGGCGATATTTCTCAGTGACATGAATGAATCTGATGAATAATAGTGAGAATCGAAACCGAAGGGTACCTTCCGTTCGCTGAAACCCCTTCAGTAATTATAGTGATTGGTTGTAAACAAGAGTAAATTGTAATAATTGGTAGATTGTATTTATTGCAAAGACTGACAAATGATTCTGATAAAACTGGTATGAAGTTTATACTTATACATACCCGTGTGCGTATCATGTGAGCAAATTTGGGCTTCGATGGTATCGACTAACTCTCCTCCCCTCAAAATTACTGGCCTTGGGCTTAAATTAGAAACAATTAGAAAGTTATTAAGAAAGCAGTATGTTCTGATTTCAAATCCTAGCGAGACCTACCTTACCTTTCATCCATTTGATGTCGATAAAGAACTAGTTAAATACGGGAGTCGGTTTCTCCAAAATTTCTGGCCCTGTACCAGTGTTAGAAATAATTATTAAGAAGGCGGTTGATTGGCAAAATTGTTAGCACGTCAGATACGATTTCCCAGCGAGGTCAACTTTACGTTTCATTATTTCGAAGTCTATAAAATAAGTACCAGTTGAGCACTGGGGGTCGATGTAGTCGACTAATCCTCTCTTCTTAAAGTTGCTGACTTTATGCTAAAATTTGTAACATGATGATTATTATTATCATGTTTGCATTTCTTCTCTATTTTTATTTCTGTTTTTTTTTTTTTGGTGAATTAAGAACGGTTCTATATACCTTATCCATGCTTATCGAGCAAACGAACTTCTCAGTGGGTGAGTATTATTTAAAGCGAATGCCCTGCCACCATGTGGTGGTTATGTCGAAACGAAATAAATAGATAAATACAATTTCATCACTTTGCTACAAGGTAACCAACCACAGACTTGGATTAAAATTCTCTTATTTCCTTTCCTTTGTCTCCTTCGAAAATAATATATAACGACGAATAAAAAAAAACTGTAGAAAACAGTTCAAAAACCTTCCCAATTAGAGTAGGATTTGTGTAAAGCTTGACATGATGCTGTCATGGCTCGCTCAGCGTGAAACCTGGTCGTTCACCTCGCTGGCTCTGTATAGTCGTCCTACCGGCTTCTAACCTCTCCAACCTATTTTACTCGGCTTACGATTTTCAGCAGAAAATTCTCCGCAAATCATCCATTATTCTCACCACGAACTTTCTCTCCCGGCTTGATTGGCGCGCGTGTCCCAGCAACAACATGAATAATATAAATATTTTGCCTCATTTCTGGACGTTTACTGCAACAGAGAGAGAGATTTTGAATTTCATCAACACACACACACACACACACACACACACATACACGCATTATAATATAGGAAACCAGAAGGGTTTAGTCGTTTCAAATAAACATATACTTAGAATGCACACAGTTTTCTTTGCCCTCCTCCATACCATTCAAAGTCGTCTCCAAATGACAACAAGTTTGATAACTAATTCTGCTCTAAGGATAATAAAGTATCTGGAATTAAGTAGCACTAATCCGCACTAATCCGAGGAATTTATTCCGTGCACTTGTTCTGCGGCACTTTTCTTGAAATTATCTTTCCTCCGGTGATCAGTCAGCTTTGAACTCTAAACCCGAGAACTGTACATTTGTTCTTAGATAGTTATTGTATTTATTTCTCCGGGGCTATTTCTTTAACCCATTCTTCCACTTGATCCACAGCTAGTTTATATATACATACATACATACATATATACATACATACATAGACACACACACACATCAAATTTTCACAGTAAGATTTTCATTACCAGTCGATGAGAATAGAATTTCAAATCGGTAAAACGCCGAAAGAAAATGCTGTTCTTTCTTTTTATTAGTCTTCGGATTATTGCAGAAAAGGAAACTTTGGTTGAGGTTTCCCCCCCCCCCTATATCTTTTTGTTAAGCGGGAGCAGAATTCATGACCCGTTATAGAGTCTCCAAGACTAGTGTGAAGGAAGGAAGGTATCCTTCAAATCAGAAACCTCACTCCAGTGCTTGTTACAGTGAAATCTACTAAAGGCAGCTAAGGTGCCAAGTGAGTGTTATGTCTACTGTCTAAGTAGGCCATGGCGGGATTTGAACTCAGAACACAAAGAGCCAGAACAAATACGGTAAGGCATGCGGCCCACAGACATATGGTGTAGTGGTTAAGAGCGCGGGCTACTACCCCCAAGATTCCTAGTTCGATTCCAAGCAGTGACCTGAGCAATAATAATAATAATAATAATATCGAAAAGACCTTAGGAATGGGAACCCAGGTTCGAAATTTCCTGACAGAATCGTTAATGCCCGGGAAAGGTACTTTGTGGTAATTATTCTGAAACTTTATGTTGAGTTCAAATCCCGCCGAGGCCATCTTTACCTTTCGTCCTTTTACGTTCGATAAAAATCGAGTCGGTGACATCGACTGATTCCCTTATCTCAAATTTGCTGGCCTTGTGCATAAATTAGAAACATAATCATTATTAACATTGTTCCATGTTACACGTTTATGAAACTCGTGTCCGACAATTGTCTTAATGCGTAAAGTAGAACGCTTGAGTAACTCGTATTGTAATTCTCAGCCAATAAAGATTATACACTCATACACACACACACACAGGTATTATGTCGTCTCACTGTCTAATTCGAACGTGCAGCTTCTGCCGAATCTCTCTTATGGAATGTGACTTCGATATTAATATTACTATCCCAATTATAAGTGTCTGCACTGCTGTGCATATTGATAACATTGCAGTCGCTTGCCAGAATCTTTTACTTCACTTTGAAATCGTGACTGAAAGTAGGTGCAATGTTTTAACTATTCGTGCCAGACGTAGATTTGTAACCCCCACCTCCTCGCGCAACGATTTCAGGCAAGTAAAATGCTGTCGGCTGTGTCAAACAAATCGAATAAATAAACTCCAGGGTGTTGCCACATTTACTATAAGACTTTGGAGAAATCGTGCCAGAAACCTGAAGCATTTCTTCGGGTTCCTGAAATTAATGGAAACGATGTTGATCGTAGTTTATATTGTGCAGGTTTATTTATGTGCTAAGACGTAGGTGACGCTATTAAGTCTAACTTGCCTTAATTAATTGTCTTAACGAATACGTTAATTTGCCACGAACAAAGTCATCTCTTCGTTTTAAGTTTGTGTATACTGTTCTCTTTCTGTATATGTATATTATTTGGGCAGACAATATTTGTTTTCCACACATTGCATGCATACATACATACATGTGTGTATGCGATGATATATTCACACACACACACATACATACATACATGCATATATATATATATTTCTTTACTGCCCACAAGGGGCTAAACATAGAGGGGACAAACAGGACAGACGAAGGGATTGAGTCGATTATATATCGCCCCCCCCCCCAGTGCGAAACTGGTACTTTATTATCGACCCCGAAAGGATGAAAGGCAAAGTTGACCTCAGCGGAATTTGAACTCAGAACGTAACGACAGACGAAATACCTATTTCTATTTCTTTATTTACCCACAAGGGGCTAAACACAGAGGGGGACAAACAAGGACAGACATAGGTATTAAGTCGATTATATATCGACCCCAGTGCGTAACTGGTACTTAATTTATCGACCCCGAAAGGATGAAAGGCAAAGTCGACCTCGGCGAAATTTGAACTCAGAACGTAACGACAGACGAAATACCGCTAAGCATTTCGTCCCGGCGCGCTAACGTGTCTGCCAGCTCGCCGCCACACACACACACACACACACACACACACACACACATACATACATACATACATATATATATATTATATATATATATATATATATATATATATTGTCAACTGTAAATAGATTGTAGAAGACCCTTCTCATGCTACAGTTCCTATCACTACTGCCAACGTTCACGAGTAATATTTGTTTCATTGAACATCATTATGTGACTCAGACGAAGTTCCTAGAATATTTGTCGGATTGTTAAAGTTCAACTTTGAAGTGGAGTTTCAATGATTCCATGGTCTGCTGAACAGCAGGGGGGTGGGCGGGTTATGGTGTGATGAGCTTGTCGACGATGGTGCTGTTTTGAAATTGTTTCTGATGGTTACGGTGGTGGTGGTGGTGATTCTGGTGATGTCATTCTATAGAGAGGAGAAAAAGTTCTTTTTTTTTGTCTTATTTTTTTGTTTTAGTTAACATTATTTAAAAAATATATATGTGTATTCCTGGCCCTAATTTGATTACTGTGTCGGTTATTTTTTGCTGTTAAGTCATAATTGGACAGTTATGCAACTTTATTTCACTTTTATTTCAACTAGGTTGATTTGAAGGGAAGCTGTTGGAGTTAGTTACGGCCTATCTACCCGATTTTATTTTATCTCCGTTTGTTTTGTGTATTTTCCCCCTTTTTTTGTTAGTGGGGCGTTTTGTTAGTGGCGGGGTGGCTTTATGGCTGATCAAGAGGGGGCTATATGTATAAATATATATATGTATATATATATATATTATATATATATATATATATTATTAATATTATTATTATTTATTTTGAATGACGTGCTTGGATGGAATGCGTTTTACGAGATTCGGAGTTATTTCTATCTATTTGCAGACTAGAGAGGGAGTGAGACAAAGGTTATATATACATACATATATATATATATATATATATATTATATATATATATATATAAACTGGTGAGTCTACTAACGCCTCTTCCCTGCTCACTCCTCTTCCTTTCGTCTCTCTTGTGCGATGGTCACGACCTCAACCGTTGAAGAGTTCCTCTGATCCTAACTGATAAATAGAAGACCCGTTGGTCATGGAAGCTGTCAAGGCAAAATATATTTGATATCTCTTCGTCACTCTCTGCCGCCGAAGAATGGTTTTCTTTGCAGCCTTCTCTTCCCATTTGCTCTTTTATTCCTTAACCATTTTTTTCTCTTTCAGTTTTATTCGGTTTCTTCGTTTACTCCACCCTCTTCCTTCTCTCTCTCTCTCTCTCACTATCACCCTTCGGCCCCCCACTGCCTTTCTCATCTCTGCCCTTCTCCTCTTTCACTTTTCTGACCTCTGTCTCTGTCATTCCCAGCCTCTCTCTTTCTCTCTTCCTTCTCATTCCTCCCCCCTCTCTTTTTCTCTCCCTTTCTCTCTCCGTCTCTTTCTCATTTTCACAATTCATTTATGATTCTTCGAACTTTGACAGCTGATACGGGACCAAGAATTACGGTCTTCCCAAGCAATCGCGCCCGTTCCTAGCTTTCCATACTCACCACCACCACCACAACCACATCACACACCACACAACATCTCGCTCTCCCTTACTTTAATCACCATCTCTCTCTCTCCTCTCTCTCTCTCTCCACCCTGTTCTTAATCTTCATTTATTTTGATTCTTTTTGTTCGTTTGTTGGTTAGATTTATTCAGTTTTTTTTTTCATCAGCCCCTTGAACCGGTCTCACAATTCATTTTTCATGCAAGCACACATACATATATACGTACACGTATGTATAATGCTGTCCTGTTTCACAATACAGTCGGGCCTTTTCGGTGCATCATAACTTTACAGTAGTTCACGTGCTTTAAGCATGCCTATAGGCGCATACATACACATATACACACATGCACACGCACACACTTTCACGTACACACAATGTTCATCGTGATTATGAATGAATCATGCACCCTCGCTTTTTTTTTTTTTTCGACATTCCTCTAATTTTATTTCTATGTTCCAACACGTAAATCAAAGAATACCACTCTGTTTTGGCATGTAGCTGTGCTTGTAACCGAATAGCAGGCTTTGGTTAAGATACAAAATACGTCTGATTCTCTAACCCCTTTCGCTTGTACTTAACCATTTTTTTTTAAAGAGAAGCCTCGACATGGTAGCTCGATCTTACTAGCAATAAGAGCCAAATTACCACATTTCATCCCATTACAAAATATAAAAAAAAAGAAAAGCTTTGGATACTGTAGTCAGAAAAGACTGATCGGTTGGTTATGATTAGAATACGTTCGATCTTCGATAGGTTTGCGCTGTTAATATTCCATATTAACAGCTGAAATAGCGAGCAAATAAAGGAGCCTCTGCGTAAGACCTCAATATGCTAGGAATAGTTGCCAAAGACAGAAATTCGCCAACTCCCTCCCTCCCTCTTGAATATATTTCATTTTTTCTTTTCATCTAACAAGACAATCTCTTACATTGTCGCTCAATCTGTTAAAGATCGCAACTAATTTACCCTCCTGTCGTCTTATATAAGGACACAGATAATATAGTACAACACACCCATAAAAAGACAGTATGGTCACGGCCGGAATGCTTTTGATCATAGAGGTCTGTTTGATCAGGGTTGACCTAGTGATAAACAACAACTACATACAAAGGGAGAAGCCTGGAGAAAATTAAGAGAATTTATTGCCAAGAATGCAGCATTACGAACCCAAAGATCCGGTTTTGCGATGATTCGACAATGCTAGAAAGACAGCAATTATGCATTGCAAGTATAATATACGTCATCATCATCATCATTATCGACGTAATGATCTTTTATCATCATCACCATTGTTTATCGTCGTCATCGTCATCATCTAACCTAGAGACGTTAAAACTTTAGTTAATCATTCATCCTTCACATCTCCTGATTATATCAGTTGTCTCTGTCTGATCTAAATTTCTGTTTTACCGATTCTATTAGAAAGCAATCTTTTCTTCTTGCAGATCTATAGCTTCATCCTATGTGCTTGCTCACTTAATGTTCCTTCTTTCCTTTTGGCTATTTTGAATTTACTACTACGCTACTACAAAGCCCTCCTTTATTATTTGCTGATCGGCTGACACCCGAGGTCAACAGGGATTATCCTTCAAAGGACGGACGTCCGTGCTCGCGATCTTCTAAAAGTGCAGCCGGCAGTCTGGTGCACAGAAAACATAAAGCAACCACGCGTGTCTTGTCAAGAGATAAACAACAATAGTCACTGGAATTGGTTGGTAGGTCAGTTGATGAATCGGATTGGAAAGAAAAACAAAAGAGGTGCATGTTCGCGTGCCGTGTGATGAAGCAAAGACTAATGTTTCATTGAACGTGGTCTTTGCCTTGTAACATCACACTAGTTTCTACTTCATCTCTTTGCAAGATATAGAATTGACCTGGAGCCAACCGCAGAGATTGCTAGATAGTTTATCAAATTTATCCTCTCCATCCTAAAACTCTTATCATAAGTCCTGGGCGATAAAACACCACATTTGCATTCAGCACTCATTCGGCCTTTAGGCTTCTAAAGCTCAACACGAATTCCGCACAAAATCTTACTCTTTCTAATATCTCTCTCTCTCTCTTTCTCCTGGTTATTGTTTAACGAATTCTTGAAAGCAGTAGTTACAGCAACATGAAAAGACACCTTACAGTACTCAATTTTGTTCTTCGATTTATTTTACTTACCTTAACGAAGGAAAGGTCGGTTTCACCCTTTCATGACCCCTATGTATGATAGAATACATATTAATTTCTTATGTAATTTAATGTGCCACTCTTCTGAGTCGAATCCTAGTATATCTCTCTTTCTGTATATATATATATATATATATATATATATATATATATATATATATATATATATATATATATATATATATAGAGAGAGAGAGAGAGAGAGAGAGAGAGAGAGAGAGAGAAAGATAGATAGATAGATAGATACGTGTAGTCGCCTACTATTTGACTTTTTTCTTCGTTCTCTGTTGTTAAAGCCCTATTATGTTTCGATGGCTTGGAAGAAATTGGCTAGAGATAACAATTGGGATTCCCATGTTATTTTATTTTTCCAAACTTCTTTGTGTATGAGTAACAAACCAAAAAAAAAAAAAAAAACAACAAAAAGCAAAAGCAACTAGCTACAATGAAATTCAGGAATATATATATATCAAAATTCTGACTTTCAGATACGTTCGTTGCATGTCGATAGTACATTTATATGGAGGTCAGTCGACTCTTTAGAATAGTGTATTCTGGGATTTATCTCCACAATGGCACACGTTGGTTGAAGCTCTTTAAATCAGAAAGAACCATAGCTGGGCAATAATATGTAATCTTAACCTCACCGGATCTAGCAAGTCGATATTGTGTGTGTATATGTGTGTGCGTTGGGACACAGTCCGATTCGTGTTCCGAGAAATGTAAGTAGCTAGACGCAGTTCCAATTGCGTTTGTTCGTTCAGTCTATAAAAAAAAGAATCTTCACACAGCGAGTAATTTCTAATGGAACGGAAGAAGGGCCATATAATTTAGCCATTTATTTAGTAAACCCCTGGCAGGCATTTTATCTGCGTATGTATATTGTGAAGATGTGAAGAATAAAAAAAAAATCTGTTGCTATTTTCGTGCCTTTATTGTGTTGGAAATAAGAGTAGTGATAATAAATGATGATGATGATGGTGGTAGCGGTGATGGTTGAAAGAAGGGGCTACTGCTCTTATATTCTCCTCTTCACAAAACTCCTATAAACATTTCGTGCTAATACGGGAAAGCGATGTCTCTAAGCTCGACAGTGTTTTACTGTAGAATTATGGTGCGAATGTGCTTACGACAGAGAGACGGAGAGAGAGGAGTGCGCTGCAAACTTTAAATGTTTTCTCGTTGAAGGTTTGTGACGGATTTGATGCAAAGGTTATCAAGTGCACGATGCAATAACGCAACATAAAAGTGGCGAAGGTAAAAAAGAAAAAAAATAATATCTTTGGTTAAAGCAAATAAATTATGAAAATAAAAGGGTTAGTTAAGATCCACCGATTTCTTCATAACTTCCAAATATTTCGGTCTATTTCTATCAGTTCTATTAGATTTTATTCTTATTTATTCGTCTTTTTTTTATTTTATCCAGTTTAGATTTCTCAGAATTCTCATCTTAGTTTTTTTTTTTCCCATAATGCAATTGCATGTTTGTTTATAAGCAGTGTGTGTGCATGCATCTAAGTTACATTTGCTTTCCTACCATACAGAAGTGTTACACACGCAGGCATATATATATATATATATATATATATATATAATATATATATATATATATATATACATATATATATATATATATAGCTATATGTGAGTGTGTGTTTACATATATGTCTATAAATACATATATATCTATATATATGTGTGTGTGTGTTTACATATATAGCTATATATATATTTGTATGTATACATATGTGTATATAAATACATATTTATATAACTATATATGTTTGTATACATACATACATACATATAGATACACACTCACTCACACACACACACATACACATTTGAAAATGAATTTTACAGAGTTTTACAACAAAAGAAAAATAAATAATAATAATAATAATAATAATAATAAACTTTTATCAATTTCAAATGAAAGAACGAAAAAGATTTTTCGCCAAGCTAATGTTTAATATTAAAATAAATAAATAAATAAATAAATAAATAGTGAAAATGGAAATAACATGTGATGTAAAAATGCTAATTATGATATGATATGATATAAATATTAACATTCATCAGGAAAGAGTTGATGAATTTTTGTTGTTGTTGTTGTTATTGTTGTTGCTGCTGCTGTTATTGTTGTTAATGATACTTTTTACCTTAATATTACGTTTTGATGTTTGCTTGGTTACCTTTTGTTATTGTTGTTATTGTTGTTGTTTTTTTACTCCTTTTTTTTTTTTTTTTTTTTTTTCCTATTCTGTTAATGTTTCTGTGCGTGACATTGCATTTCGGATTAAATAGCTTTTCTCTGTTACAATCTGAAGAATTCGTCAGTGTCTCTGCTTGAAATAGGACCGTCAGCAAAGAAATTCAGTGCAGCACTGCTTTCTGATTGTTATTACTGTTGCATGATGCGGTTAGACACGATCGTTATTCACTTTTGTTGTTGTTGTTGTTGTTGTTGTTGTTGTTGTTGTTGTTATTGTCATTATTATTGCTATTATTGATATTATTATTGTTGTTTGACTTCTCTGCATCCGTTCTTGTTCATCTCTCTCTCCATATATATCTCCCTCTCACTCACTCTCTCTCTCTCTCTCTCCCTTTGTGGTGGTGGTGGCGAAGAGAGGAAAAAGAAGAGAGGAAATGCTTGTGATGGTGGTTGGTAAAGAAAACCTTTTAGTCAATAACCAAATATTACTACAAGAGCATTTGCTGCTACTAATGGATAGCTATTGTTCGTTGTGTTATAACCTAGATTTACCTTTTTGCTTTATTTGTTTTTAGACTGTCACATGACTATTACAGCTCCAACCATATTTCTCTTTTACTACTATTTAGTTTATTATATGCATTTTTGATATTACTTCAATAAAGCAAACAAACAAATATTGTAATTTTTCTGGAGTGGATACGTAGGAAGGCGTTTCACATTATCTACGTCGCATTACTCGGAGTGGTGATGCTATTGTCTTCAGTGGTTATGGTGGTAAACTTAGTTATCTTATGTTAGATAATGTGTGGAAGTTGTCTTCATTGATGGGTTGAGTTGTTTGTTGGTTCGCTTACGTAAATATTTTATTCATTTATTTCATTCTATCCAAACCTTTTAGGAAACGTACCGTATTAACCTCATCCAGCCTTCTTCAGTTTTCATGATTTCGTATCCGAAATAATTCGTTTGGCACTGAAGATTTAATTGTGGTTGTAATCAACGATTTGACAGAACGACAGATGGGTAGTGTCGATTTGTGCAAAATATCTCCCTATTTTATGAAAAGAGGAAAATGAAAGCCTTTACCAGATGGTAATGTGTTAAGTTATAGAGCAGGTATTAAATTTGTTTGGTCTTGATCATCCAGTCTTTTTAAGGTTGCCTAACATTGAAGTGTTCTGTTTTTAAAAGACGGGTGTGGAGGTGGGATTTGTTTGAGTTTTGCCTGTTATTTCAAACAACCAAAATACATTCTCTTTCGCTGGCTCGCTCTAACTCAGTGAGGACAGAGAATAAAAGGTTGCGGCATTCATTCATACATTCATTGAGCATTAACGGAGTAGAGAGTAAATTAAGAGACGAGCTTCCACTTAGAAGAATTGAAACCATATATTGCTCTCTCTCGGCCAATCGAGAGCTCTTTTTTCTTTTTAACACTACTCTATTAAGATATTCTACATGTCCGCATATATTTTATAGAAATAATCCAAAGTGAAAAGAACGTGAAATAATGGGCGGCGTACGAAAAACACTGGTTAGAGTCATTCAGGAAAACAGAAATTAACACCAAATTCCATATACAAGATTCAACTCAAGTGACCACTTTGTCCGTAATATAATGTTAAGTGGCTGTTTTAATGAATAATAACGTACTTGAAAATGTAATTTTAGCCTGGAATTTATAAATAACAATTTGATTAAACTTCTTTCCAAAAGTAAGATATGCGCAGGAGTGGCTGTGTGGTAAAGTAGCTTGTTTACCAACCACATGGTTCCGGGTTCAGTCCCACTGCGTGGCACCTTGGACAAGCGTCTTCTACTATAGCCTCGGGCCGACCAAAACATTGTGAGTGGATTTGGTAGACGGAAACTGAAAAAGAAGCCCGTCGTATATATGTATATATATATATATATATATATATATATATATATATATATGCGTGTGTGTTTGTCCCCCTAGCATTGCTTGACAACCGATGCTGGTGTGTTTATGTCCCCGTTGCTTAGCGGTTTGGCAAAAGAGACCGATAGAATAATTACTGGGCTTACAAAAAGAATAAGTCCCGGGAGCGAGTTGCTCGATTAAAGGCGGTGCTCCAGCATGGCCACAGTCAAATGACTGAAACGAGTAAAAGATATATATATATATATATATATATATATATATATTAGTGTGTATATGGATTTATGTGCAACTTGGTCCTTATTCATTTAGAGAATCGGGCTCTCTCTCTCCCTTCTAGTTTATGTTCCATGAAAGGTTTTCACGAAACTTATGTTAACATACTTATGACTACTTAAGATAAGCTAATCTCTCTCCCTCTTTCTTTCTCTCCCTCTCTTTTTCTCCCTCTCTCTCTCTCTCTCATACACACACACACACACGTGCGTGTGTACTCGCGCAGTAAGTATTCCGGGCTGATGGCTACTTGTGTGTGCGCGAGTTTTATATTTATATTTATTTAATTTTTTTTTTAATATCCAGGTGTTGAAAACTTGACGAAGACGTGTCGAAATGCAAATAAACATCTGCTCATGAGCAATGCTCACGAAATGAACGCAAAAAGGACGGGGTGGGTTATTTAGTCGGACGCCTACCCATATTATATCAGACATAAGCATTTGTCCTTAGATTCTGTCGTTAAATCTGTTTATCTCTGAATCTAAAGACCATGCGGGCGCTACATTAATTGATCCCTACAAGTTGGCAGGCTTTTTTTGGTGGGAGAGGAGGTAGCGGTTTCAGAATTTTGTAGTGGCTATTGAATTTCGAAAGATCTTAATATCTACATGAACATCAACCATCGCATACAGCTGCCCACACACACACGTGTGTATGTGTGTCTGTGTACCGAGAAAGGGCCAACCTCTATCTTTGCTTTGAAAAGAGAGAAAGAGAGAGAGAGAGAGAGAATGGAGGCGGACAAGGATAGCAAAGACGGCGCGAAGTCTATTTTAACCTGTCACCTTAACCTTGGCAATGGTTTAAACTGCATGATGTTAATGTAAAATCCACGTCATTGTGTTGCGCCAATGAGGTGGGGGGCATTGGAGAATGTCTGCCAACCCTCCTTGATACATAAGACCCAAGGGGTGGTTGTAAAAACCTGGGCAAAATATTCAGCCAGTCACTTTAATAAGCTAAATTCCTTTCACTGTTTGCAAATGATTTTGTTGTTAATGTTGTTGGTGTTTTCGGTGGAGGGCGGGGCGGGGGGCAGGCGAGGTAGTTATTTATTTTATTGTTCGGGGCCCATACAAACTGAAGGAAGGAGATTTCGAAACAGAGTTGATTGATGAGTTGGTTATTGAACCTATTTCTGAGGGGTTTCCCTTGGAATTTTAACTCGGGATGATTTATTGAAGAAGAGGGAGAAACGTAGAGGTCTAGGTGGAAAGGTTTGGAAAGGAAAAGAAAAAAATTAAAAATAAAATACATGAACATTATATAAAAATAAAAGAAAATGGAAACCACCTTTTTTTTTTTCTTTCAGGTTGTTTACACACACACTCTTTCTCTCTCACACATTATATATATATATATATATATATATATATATATATATATATATTCTTGTCTCAGCTTCTTCTGAGGGAAGAAAATGATATTAAAAGCTAAATTCATCTTGACTTATTAGCTTTGAGACCTTAGCAAGTTATTTTTTACTATTTGTTAGTTACTTTTGTTTGTTTTTAAATCCAACTCTATCCAGTTTATATTGTCGTTTCACGATTCTTCACCCTAGACCAACTGCTGTCAATCATCCATACGTAGTTTTCACTAAACAAACGGAGAGTTTAATAACGCCATCTTCTTGGGATATTTTTTCGCTTTTTTTTTGTTCGTTCGTTTAGTTTTGGGGTATTTTTTTTCCCTGACTCCTATATAATGAGTGTCTTTTATTGTTGGCGGCACACAGCATTGCATAAGTTCCTTGAACAATTTGACGATGTCATTTTGGAATTTTCCTCCACGTGTGTTTTTTGTGTTGTTTTTCATTTTTGTACCTTCATTTATAACGTTGATGTATGTATGTATGTATGTATGTATGGACGTACGTATGTATCTGGGTGTGTGTTGTTGATCTTTGTCAACCGTCATTTAGTCAAAGTTAGCACAACTCTAAATGAGTCATACATTTCCAAAAGAATTTTTCTAATAATAATAATAATAATAATAATAATAATAATAATGGCACTGGTTTTCTGTCATTTCTTATGAAAGAATACATGAGCGATATTTGCTGTTTGGATTTATATCGTTGAAAAAGTATCACTTTTTTTTGTGGTTAAACTGATGATGCAAATATATCTAAAGAGGATGAAGACAAGAAAATAATATCTAGTTAAATTTATTGTCAATTTATGTGTATAATGAGATTCAAGAGTATGTGGGCTGAGTGAGGAGGGAAGTTATATTGGCTAGTTGCTATTTTCTTTATATATTTATTGATGCCCTTCTTCGAACTGGAGAGTTAATTGCTGTTTGTTTTCAGATCCGTTTTGGGCGCGCAAACATTATGATCAATGGTGTTTCAGTCATGACGAACCCTTCTTATAATTTTGGATTCGTCTTTTTCATTTAAGACAGCAAATGTTTTTATTTGAAGGACATTTAACTACTTTCTCTAGCTTGCTGGGCGATCACGTAAAGGTTCCCTCCAGTTTGTAGTTTCTCGCTATACCATAAAGCTGAGGTGTTCACCGTAGCATTGGTACATTAGCTATTATATATACACTTGTGTCCATCATATAAACTGATTTCCTCTAAGTGATGCTGGGGATGTTATAGATTGCAGTAAAGATTCAATCTAACCCATCTGGCAAAACTTCTACCTCCTCTTATTCGATCTCTGATCGTCTCTTCCAACACCCAGTCCATCTACCCACTCACACCTTCCCATTATCACAACGTAGGACACGTTTCTTGGTTGCTGTTGTCGTCGTTGTGGACATTAGAAATGTTATAGAAAAGCCTATTACAGAATTTATTTGGTTTTCGTAATTAATGAGGAAGCCAATGGGTTAAATTTAATATTTAATACTGTCGACCTGTCATTATCTGTGATAGATTCATTTCTTCTGAATACAAGGCAAGAGGCGAAACTTTTGTTTGTTGTTTTTACTAGGTTTCACAATTGTGTAAGTTGAGCTAGTAAAACCTACAGATCGTTTAAGGTTTCTGCTTCGCTGTTCCTCCTCCGTCGCCTTCCCTTTCTCCGCCGTCCACCCCACCCCCCGTTTCCCCTTTCCCCTGATATTACATTCGAGATCGTTGCAGTGCTTAAACCTTGAATAAATAAGGTCTCCACAAATCTTTACGCAATCCTCACATCCATCTGAAAAATAAACATGCATAATCGATACGGAGAAATCCGGTTTTGTTTAACCTTCTCAAACTACTTTACCGCTTCGTTCTCAACTCTTAGTCGTTGGTTAATGTCTGGCTTTGGCTAGCTGCTATTGCTTGAGCTAGAAACCATATTCTTCCGGAAAAGAGGCCTTATCAGTGTTGTGGGTAAGGTAGTGAAGACGGTAGAGTCCTTTCTGAGAGAACTGTTAATATTGTTGTTTGACAAGAAAAGGAAAGGAAGCTCTCCTTCTTCATCTCTCCCTCTCTTTCTTTCTCTCCTGTCTGTGCATGCAGTAAAATAAATCTTAAGATGCTCTTCTGGTTCAAACAAATATTAGCTAAGTTTATGTCGGAAAGCAGCCTTGCTGTCTATTATGTCCGAAATATGAAACCTTCGCAAATGAAGCGAATTCCCTAAAATAGCCTCAAACTCTTGTTTTCATAACTTATAAATAGTTCAGTACTTTGTGTGCACTGGCTCATTTATTATTCAGTATGGACTTCCGTGGGAGTAGAACAACCGAGTGGATAAACTCTGTTGGCGAACTCTTAAAATCCTTTGCTGCGGGTTTCGTATCACCTTAGATAAGAAGCTTAGCTCATTCAGTCTTCATACTTTTTAGCCCCAGGGCTTCTTCATATCTAATTCAGAAAACCTCATCCGCTTCACTAAAGATTTCAACCTGAATAACAGACGATATGGCTTGAGGTTAGTTTACCTTCACCTCGGAATAGTTTTGAACATTACAACCTCTCTCATTCCCATTTCTGCTTTTACACACACACACACACACACACGCTCGATCGGGCGCAGATTCATGGCTGTGGTGTAAAGAAATACTTATTGTCCCAAGCTTGACTAAAAAGGAATTCTTGTTGGAAGCAATTAGTGAGTCCTGACATGGTAGGGGGAAGTAGTTGTCGCCGTAAAGGAGTTTTCTTTTTTTTTTTTTAATATTTGACAATGTTCTGAAAACTAAATACTACAACACGGTAGGTATTAACAGCTAAATAGGGAACGTGCCTTCCAAACGGGACGACAGCTGATATCAGACCCTTAAACATTGTTTAGTCACTCTGATAAGTCGCGAGCGACAGACATTGTGAAAAGGAAGTTTATTACTGCTGCTAATGGGTCTCATGCCCGCTTGACCTCTGTGTCCGTGTGTGGATGAAAGGCCTGCATTTTTTGACCTCAGGGAACCGTCGTAGAATAAATATGTTGGTAAGAAAGGAAAAGTAGATTGTGTACTTCCCGTTCAGTGTCTGTTCCTTTCCCTTTAAAAGTAGGCCGCTTGATGAAGTGGCCGGAGAGTACGAGAAAAACTTTGCCCTATCTGCATATGTCTACCTTGTCATTCTGGTGGCTATATTTTCTCCACTGTTGCTAAGCAAACAAACGATATGCAAGTAAACACTCTCTCATAAGTACACAATGTTAATATCTATCTATCTATCTATCTATCTATCTATCTATCTATCTATCTATCTATCTATCTATCTATCTATCTATCTATCTATCATCTCTATCTATCTATCTATCTATCTATCTATCTATCTATCTATCTATCTATCTATCTATCTATCTATCTATCTATCTATCTATCTATCTATCTATCTATCATCTCCATCCATCCATCTATCAATCTATCTATCTATCTATCTATCTATCTATCTATCTATCTATCTATCTATCTATCTATCTGTCTGTCTGTCTGTCTCTATCCATCTATCTGTCTGTCTATCCAACCACACATATATGTGTATGTGTGTGTAGTACACACACACAGATTAGGGTTTCGTTCTATAAAACTATGAAATGACATTGAATGTAATGTATAGAAACATTAAATTCGCAAATTGGTTAAAGATTTTTTCAGTTAAAGGGTCGTAACAAAAAGTTCATTCTGTTAAGCTTCAGCAATTTTTTTTCTTCTTTTTCTTAGTTACTTCGAGAATTTTTCTGTAAACAGCTGCTGTGTGATTGCGATATCTCGATGTTGTATCATTGTAGAGTAAATAGCCGAACTGAATTTTCCAAAACTCTTACTGATAACCATCCATCAGTTGTGATATCTGAGACTTGTTTTTGAAACTATTTTTAGTTCGTTTTTTTTTTTTTTAGTCCCGTATCGTCAAAAGGCGGAAGGATTTAGATTTGACTTTGAAAGGGACTAAAACGCCCAATTAAACATTCGTCTCTATTTCTGCTTCGAAGTCAATTTTATCTTAATTCTTGTATTTTCTTTGTGTGTGTGCGCACACAATTAAATCAAAATAAATATGGTATAAGTATGTGAGTATTCGTGTGCGCATTAGTATCAAATTTGTTAGACACTAATTAGAAATTCTCTCTGTTGTTGCCAAGCATTCTGGCTGATGGCTGCATGATATATGTATGTGTGTGTATGTGTATATATATGTATGTGTGTGTATGTATAATATATGTATATATTTCTTTGCTACCCACAAGGGGCTAAACATAGAGGGGACAAACAAGGACAAAGGGTTTAAGTCGATTACATCGACCTCAATGCGAAACTGGTACTTTATTTATCGACACCGAAAAGATGAAAGGCAAAGTCGACCTCGGCGGAATTTGAACCCAGAACGTAACAACAGACGAAATACCGCTAAGCATTTCGCCCGCGCGCTAACGTTTCTGCCAGCTCGCCGCCTTATATGTATAATATATGTATATATGTGTATATATATATGCTTACAGGTGTGTGGCACACATATAGGCATATATATATGCACAAACGAGCGTACGTGTATATTCATATGTATGTAAATATGCGTGTATGTATAGCTTGATAAAGAGATAAAAGGTATGGTTCCTTAAAATGACCCTAGAGAAATGAGAAGAAAAAAACACTAAATCAGTGACGGTGTGATGAATCTTAAAATACATACATCTCCATATTGTGAGCTACGTAAACTTGTGCTGCTGCTCTATGTAACCATTCTGACAATTCAGTGGCTTTGTCGGTTCTTGCAATGTCAAGTTTTCCATACGAAGAAATGGGCAAAAACAGAAAAGAAAAATATAGGAAAAAAAAAAAATTAAAACATTTTCTCACTATGTTCGATTTTGATTCTTTGGGGAAGAAATCAATTTTTCTTCTCATGCATAAGATTAAGAATAATCATTCTTTCATTGAAACCTTTTTATATCTTTGTATCCATCGATCTGTTAGGTTATGTTTTTTTTTTCTATTCTGTTTTTGTTTCTATTTCTTTAACATTCTCTTTGATCGTTTCGGCTTTAAACCATGAGGTTTCCATTTAATACTAAGTACTACCACATGAATTTCAAAAAAAAAAGTTAGATTTTTTTTTTAAAGTCAAATATAATCTAGTTTATTATGGTTGCGTGTTTACTAAGATTTTTGACGATTAGTCAATCGAAAACTATTTTTAATATTCTGTTAAAGAAAAATAAAACGAATAAAGAAATCGAAGAGAATAAAAGAAAGCATTTGGGCTAATGTCAGCTACCAATTCACAATTCACTCTGTGTTTTGTAACACGCCAATCAGAATAACGTAATAAGAAGACTGGGTCAGTTCAAAATTCTTGTCTCTTTTCTTCTTTCTTCTTATTCGCTATTTTATTTGAATTTATTTAGATTTCTTTTTTTTTTTCAACTTTTTAGTTTTTTGAGGAAATTTTGGTCTGACTTCTTTTGGCACAAGTAACATTCCAATATCCTTTCAGTTAACACTGTTTTGTCGACTTTCTAAGAATCGATACCAATCGATTGCTCAAGGTTCATTGAAGAAGCTACCAATATTAACCCGATCTAATCGATGCGTTCGGGTGCAAGAGATCCTGTTTCGATTTAATCAATGCAGTCAGGTGCAAGAGATCCATCCAGTTCAGATGTGTAGGATAATCAAAGAAAGCCGAGTGTTTAATGTTGACTGTCGTATTGCCGTAGTCTACCTTTGTAGTAGTGAGAAATTCGACAACTCCGTGTAAATTAAATTGCTTTGTCACCTGTTTGGTTTCGCGTTAAATTCGAAATGTATTTACTTCAGCTTATTTCCCCTTTCTCCTACCCCCACTTCTGTATAACCATTAACAGGTGACAGGGTAGGAACGGGTTAAATTCCTTTCAGTTTATGTCGATGTTTGGAGATTTCATTTAATCTCAAAAATGAAGAGCTGGATATGAATTGATCATCATAGTAATTAACCCGATTTAACGTGATCGCATATCTTTCAATACATTTACGCATCGATCACCGTCTCGTCTTGTCAGCCTATCAATCAGTCGTGCATTATTCTGGATATTCTGATATTAGTTTAGACATTCCCGATTAATGTCATTGAATTTCTATTGTATTCTAGGCCAGACTTCATATTTTTGTAATAAAATTTCACCATCGACACATAACTAAACCAGTAACTTAAAGTGGCGAAAATGGTGAAAATAGTGCGGAATATTTAGTCTCAGGAACTGAGTTTATCTAATTATCGCAGTTACTAGGCAACATATCAACGAATATAGTGGTGGTTATCATCTTTAAGATTTTGATATTGTAGCAATTAATACGGCCTCATTTCTCAAAATATTTAACTTCCTACATGTGAACTATGAAGGGGGGACCTCTATGCAGTCACTTGATCCACTAGAAATAGCTCCAGATTTCTGTCAAATTACACCATTAATTGAGGCTTGCACATTAAATACATGTTAAATGGAAAAAAAAAAAACTGGAGAGCCGTGGCTGGAATGCATTCGGTCATACGTCTGCTCGATCAGATTTGACTCCGAGCTTGGGATCCATATAGAACTTCGTCGTTAAAATGTGTTCAGTGAATTGGTTATACTTCTACAATACACGAAATATTTGAAGCAATTTCTAAAATATAATTCCTAATAATATTTAATTATAAAAATGCAATAGGACTTTTAAAGCATCGAGGGGCTATAGGAGTTTACCTGAGTCGAATAGTAATCAAAGGGGTCTACGGGCAAAAAAAAAAAAATGGTTGAGAACTACCGTGGTACACATTAAAAAAAACAAAAACACCCTGTCGCTAAGTCAACTAATGACCTCAACGTGATCACGTGACCAAAAGAGAAGACTACTAAGCCAGAAACTAAGACTCGATTAGGCTTCACTTGTGACTAAACAATAGCAACAACTACCCGTCTACTACCCTGGATTTGTAACCTACTAACTTTGCTCTGGTACCTGGAACTTTTCGAGTTTCACATGGCTGATTAAGGCCATTAAGAGAGAAACAGTATTGTTTCAGTTAAGATCTTTTGTTAACCTGCTCAGTAGAGCGGACAGAACGATAGGGATCGAAAACGAGTATACATCTTCTGAAGCTGTTACACACAGAAGGGACTTGTTTAAATTATTTAGTTAGTAAACACAAATGCATGCATATACATGAATATATGCATATGCTCAACATCATCTAATATATTTATGTGTATGTGTGCGATGTTATACATGTATTGATACACACAAACTCGTACAGGTTCACATATTTGCATCTTAATGTATATTTAGTTTGGTCATTGTTATTAAGAAAATGCAAATATACAAACGCATACACACAAGCATTACATGCACACTCTTACGTAAGCATATTAATAATGTTTGTGTTAACAGTTATCATTGCACACGATTGCACTCAGAATACGGAAGAAATTGTAAGACCTTATTTTCTGTGTGTGTCTGTGCATGAGGACGTGCGTGTGTAATATTGTCTGGAACAGTAGTTATTATTGACATCGCTTGAAGCTAGCTGCCTATACAAATAGATAGATAGATTAATGAATAGGTAAGCATTGTACAGTATAATAGTAGTTACTATGTCGTGGTTATGTTTGCTGTGGTTGTTGTTGTTGTCATCATCAAAATGACTTCCTTTACGTCTGCTGGTGGTCCAGATCAATACACGCGATTGATTGTCCTCTATGTGCACACTATCACAGAATACAAACATTCAATTACTGAGCATCTCAAGAAGCCATATTTCCTACTTCTCATCACTCTCTCATCTCTCTCTTTCTCTCTCCCTCCCTCTCTCTCTCTCTCTCTCTCTCTCTCTCTCGCTCGCTCGCTCTTATCCGATCCATATATCTCTCTCTATATATTTGTTGTTACACTCACACATACTGCTTAGTGTCGCTCTCTCAATTTCCCATAAAGCAGTTACACTTTGTTGATGAACTTGTTTGCAAGTAATCAATGGCTTGAAGGTTACCTTTACCTGTTGATTTTAACGTCTGTTGTTCGTTTCAGTCCCAACGACTGTCGACAATTAACCGACAGAACTGTCAGTTGGCCATATTCACTCAACAATGGTGCTTTGTTGAACATCAAATATACATGGAGTTTTCCATCTGAATAGGTACACGCTCAAATTCCACAATGTGTATATAATTATCGCATTGACAAAAGGAAGAAAAAACATTTGGCATTTATAAAAAAACAAAACAAAAAACGAATAACTAAATATTACACAGACACAGAGATCAGTTTTGCTTTTCATCCTTTGTGGTGGTGATGGTGAGGTCGATAAAATAAAGTATCAAAGTACTAGGGTGAACCGCGTTTTTATTCAGCTGACTCATGGAGAATATTGCTTTCTACTCGGGTACTAACATATGAACGTCCTATTTACTCATATCTCAAAGAAACGTTAGTATTATTTTATCTGATCTGAACTCTTATAGAATCTTAATGATTTGGCTCCGGATATGTAACGCACAATACATATTTATATACATACATGTAAATTCACCTGTGTGTGTGTGTGTGTGTGTGTGTGTGTGTGTTGGCTTTAATGCAAATTCAGCGTGTTTTATGAAAATCTATTCTTAGTTCTATCGATCACTTCAGCATACGTATTGAATATCCGTCGGTTAGAAAGTATCACAGTTGTCATGTATAGCAAATGATATAATTACAGTTTCGTGAACAACCGCATATACTTTCCGTAAGTGTTATTTTACACATCCACACCGGCACATCTGTTCTGCTCACACACACACACACACACACACACACAACACACACACACACACACACGTACATACATGACTTATTAATATTTTGATAAGCATCTTGAAGCGTGAAGAAGCGAACATGGAGATTCAGTAATACTAGTCGCAGTTGGGGTTTGACACGAATCAGATATATTAGAATTTGCTCCCAGCTGTACTCTTGTTACCTTAGCCCTTCCTGTCTCTTTACACTTGTCTAATGTTGCTCTCAACATCACAGTTATTATCCCCAGAATATGGCATATTCAACAGCGATATCATTTCAGTGTGATGTCTTCGTACAACGTTTTTTTTTTCCTTCCTCCCCACCTTCCCCCTTTCTCTCACTCTCTCTCTCTCTCTCTCTCTCTGCCAGCTAACAAAAATCTCATATATTGCGGGGGGACAAAAATAGAGGAGAGAGAGAGAGTGTGAATTAACTGCAGGGAGGGAGAGCCTTCAAAGGATGTGAAACGTAGTCCTTCCTCTCTATATCAACACATAAAAATAATTTCGTTGCGCGACCTCACTTGGGATTTCGACATTATATTATGTTTGATGTTCTGGTGCTGCCGATTTCATGTAGTTCAGAGTATCCGAACTGATCACACACACACACACAACACACACACACACACACACACACTGTTGCCACCATATTTATTCATTGTCAAAAATATCATCTTTGTCGATGGCATTATTAACTCCCCTGAATCTCCGTCTTCCCGTTTACAGCTTTATTCTCACAAACTTTTTTTTCCTTTTTTTTTTTTACACTAGTTTAACAAAATATGATCTTCCAGAACTGAGACCCCCCCCCCGCCCCTCCATCAACTCTTTCTCTCCTTTCTTACATTGACCTAAAATAGCCTTCGCTCTTGCTTAATGTTCTTTGGTCTTAGCTGTAAGAAAGAAAATAGTCATTTTCTGTAGCCCCATCACTTTCCATCCAGCCTTCTTCATCTGTCTCTTTCCTTCTCTATCTTTGCTTTTTATTTCTCCTTTCAACCACTCTAGATTTACTAACTAAAGAATCTCTCTTAAACATCTGATATATTTTTATGGTATACATATATATATATATACACATTTATGTATACACATAGTTATGTGTATATATTTATGAATATATTTATAAATATTTTTTATATCTGATTTTTTATATATATTTTCATAGGCGCGTGTATGTATATATATATATATATATATATATTATATATATATATACACACACACACACACACACACACACATATATACACACACATATATACACACATTCACCAAGGCGAATTGTTTGTATGTACGTCATGTTTCATCCAGAAACTACTTGCAATCATACGGTGAAAATTTATACAAGATTTATTTGGTATAATAGCTGTCAAATCTCTCAACTTCCGTCTACTCTCTGGCAAAAAAGATGGAGAAAGACAGAAAGTTGAAATGTATCATCATTGGCGAGTTAAGAATGAGACCTTGTGTGCGTTAACCAAAGTTTCTAAAATACGTGAAACATCCTATCATGTTCTTCCTCCTTTAGTTTCTCTTTAATCTATATCTATATCTCTATCTTTTCCTCCCTCCCTCTCTCTCTCTCTCTCTCTCTCTCTGAAGTAGTAAAGTAGTGATAAATAGAGGGAGACACAAGCAGAGAGTAAGGGATAGTTACTATAGTTTGACAACTGAATACAGCATCCGTTTACATAAACAGGTAACTGCAAATCCCTTCTTATATGAGCCCTAAAATCAAACTGCCCTTTTGAATAATGCTGGGATATCGTAGAAAATGCTACATAGTTTTGTAAAATATGTTCTCGGATGAAAGGCCTTTTAATGATGAGCGTGCTCGATTGGACTGGCTTGAGGCTAAACAACAACGACATCGATAAAAGAATATTTAATAAAAAATAAAAAAGAAAGACCCCCAAAAACTTTATATATAATTATCAACAAACATCCTGAATCGAAACCTCTGTCTTCAAATATACATTCGTTTAAATACTGAAATATGTTACTAGAAGCCACAGAGGGAGCCTTTATATGGT
Source organism: Octopus sinensis (assembly GCF_006345805.1). Taxonomy (NCBI): domain Eukaryota; kingdom Metazoa; phylum Mollusca; class Cephalopoda; order Octopoda; family Octopodidae; genus Octopus; species Octopus sinensis. The sequence continues at coordinate 49,719,174 of NC_043009.1, read as the reverse complement.
TTCTCAAAATTAGAGAAATGAGCGCGAACCAACGAACGATACTGCCATGTTTTTGCTTGACGCCATATTTAGCAATTAATTTTCTCTCAACCACATACTTCTGACAGTGAGTGTATGCATGTATGTGTATATATATATATGAGAAAGATAGGTATAATGTTTCTTGCTATCCTCAATCAGATATCATCAACAGATCTTCATGTTCTTTGTTTGAATACTGTGTAAGCATACTTCAGTAATTGCATTCTTCATTCTTGTTGTTACTGTTACTCTCCGTCGAGATCTGCGTTACCCACAACAACAACAACAAAAACACACAAATGAAATAACCAGTTTAGTCTTTTCAATTTAGCAACTCCTAATATTCACACATTCTGTGTCCCCCTTAAGTATTTTCACGGTACCTAATTATCCTGCTCTATTCCCCTTTTATGACTACTCTGTGAAGGAGGACAATGAGCGGACCCACCACCACCACCCACCACCACTACAACGACCACAACAACAATAACCGCAGCAAAGAATAATAATCCTAGCAGCTCGCAACCCATTTGTCATACAGTTTTTATATCCCCTTTTCACTGTAACAAACCCTTGTCTGGGCAAGGTAGGGGCACTTCATAAGTTGACTATGCGTGACTGGTGACAATCACCAAGATTTATTAATTTTGTTTATTTTGTTATTTAGTTTTCTGAAACTTATATATAGTCAAGGTGTCTTTCTCCATCCCTCGTCCAACTTTCTTTTCACAGGTGGCTGCTATCTCGTGAATACATCTCTGATCGATTGTCAGATCAATTCAAGCGATTAGCAGCTATCCTTATATCCGAAAACTCTTTACAAACGCCAACTCTATTGGATCTCACCTCAAAAGCATTCCACCACTCGTCAAAAATGTTTAGCATACTTACTTACATATATTGTACACTCAATGAAAACCGAACCCTCTGGCTCTAACTTAACTACTTCTTTATTAAAAACCTATTCCACCGTCTAATGTACTTGCTTCACAATAAAGTTTGTTACCGGCCAACGCGTTCATAGCGCTTGATTTGAGCACTCAAAAATTCTCGAGAATTTCATCATAGATATAAAACAAACTATTCTGTGCTATTGTGCTTCTAAATTTTGAGATTTCTTTGGGTCTTGTGTGCTATTAATGTTATTTTTTGTATATTCTCTTCGCATTTAACAAAAAAAAACATTTATCATTCAATGTTATTTTCTTTGTTTTGTATTTTTGTACATGGCCGTGTACTCTTGGCAGAGTTTGCGGGGGATATTATTACTAATAATTCTTTCCCCTTTTGTCATGTCACCTACATTATTGCAGTACGATGACGCCAGTCCGGCTTTTTATGTCACCTACGGAAATATGAAATTCACATGTCTTTTCCGAACAGATTTCAAAGCTCGTTTTATATATATAATGCCTTTGTGTATTATTTTTATTAATCAGTAGGAAATTAATGAAAGTGACTCAAGGGTTGACAGTTATATATATATATATATGAACCTAATATTCGGGGTTTGTTATTTAATCGAAGAAGGTTTTAAAAATCCGCAGTCCGCTTCAGTTTGAATTCCTGATTCCAAAAATTTGCCTAAAGTGTTTTTTTTTTTTTTTCTTATGCGTATAACTTAGTCGAGCTACGTTGAATAAAGACAAGCTCTCGGTCAGCTGAGTTCACCACCCGGTTTCCGTTTGCAGATTTGAAGCAGTGTTGTTACTAAGTGGCTTCACGTTTTCATTCCCTTGAAAAATATCAAGTTTCATGCCCCTTATAAACTCAGCCCTTGTCAATAGCTTCAAGACTGACAAGTTCCGACATTCTGGCATTCTCCTTACACATCAGACGAAGCTGAAGTATTTTAGGGGAAAATAGCTTGAAAATAGTTCGTTCTTGTTAGGAAATGAAACGAGAAATCCCCCGACCCATATTTCTCTTTCTCACCACACTTGTAGTTTCATCGTCTATTCCTTTTAGAATTTGGGGTATCAACTTGTTTCTGTGTAGTCCCAGGTAAGCCCTGATCGTGCATTCTACGAATAAATTGCCTCACCTATCAGAGCACTGAACTGCACTAGCCATCATGCAATGTGAAACTCTGATATATTTGCACTCTTTCCACTGTTCTCTAAACGCATTTTTGCTTGATCTATCAATACATATTTCATTTTTGGAAGCACCTTAGTTAATTCTTACTTAATTTTGCATCGTGCTTTCCTTCCAAGTGGGTGTCTGGGACCAGTGAGATTTATGGTCGTTGTTTAAAGGCCCAGTGTCTATAAAATTATCACTATTGTATATAGGCGCAGGAGTGGCTGTGTGGTAAGTAGCTTGCTAACCAACCACATGGTTGCGGGTTCAGTCCCACTGCGTGGCATCTTGGGCTAGTGTCTTCTGCTATAGCCCCGGACCGACCAATGCCTTGTGAGTGGATTTGGTAGACGGAAACTGAAAGAAGCCTGTCGGATATATGTATATATATATATGTGTGTGTGTTTGTGTGTCTGTGTTTGTCCCCCTAGCATTGCTTGACAACCGATGCTGGTGTGTTTACGTCCCCGTCACTTAGTGGTTCGGCAAAAGAGAACGATAGCATAAGTACTGGGCTTACAAAGAATAAGACCTGGGGTCGATTTGCTCGACTAAAGGCGGTGCTCCAGCATGGCCTCAGTCAAATGACTGAAACAAGTAAAAGAGTAAAGAGTTACTCCTTCTTCCTCTTTGTGTATAAATAATGTCATTACGACTGAAGCAGTTATCTGTCTCGTTTATTGATAGATAGATAAATAATAAGATCGATATCGATATATGTAATGGACTCTCCTGTCGATTTACACGCATGAGCGTCAAGTTGTTCGATTATCTCGACATTCATTGTATTTGTGTGCTAAGTGGCTGTGTGCTCCACAGATACGTATAGTCTTAACAAGCAAAATCGGCGCGGCCAGTATTTCGTATTCACAAATAGAGTCCACCCAACGGGCTTTTCTCTAAACAATTTTCGTCCAGCGGCTCGAGTCGATTCGAGGCTGTGGTACAAGTACTTGACCGAGATACTTACACAGTGGGATCGAAACTGGAATCTCAAGGTCACGAATGAGAATGCGCGTGCGTGTGCGTGCGTGTTTGTATGCGCGCTCGTACGCGCATGCGTGTGCACGTGTGTGTGATGGAAAGGATTTCATTTTTTATTCGCCACCCACCTATTTATTTTCCACAGCATTTTATAATAAATATACCGGTGCTATTTATTTGTACTTCAAACTCTAATATTACTTAAACAACGATAACAATGTTAAATAAACAACAATGTAAAGCTTGTAGTGTTTGGAATATGTCTTTTCTCTTGACAAAACCATCCATCGTTTTGTTTACTCGCTAGCTTGTTGCTTTCTGTTGACTAATCGCTGTTAACCTGAACTGGTAGCTTTCTTACATTTACTACTTACTCACTATTAATCGATCCGAAAACGGAAATTATTTTCACATTTCTCTTTTCACCCAGTCTTCCTTCCTCCTTTTCCTCTCTTCTCCCTCACCACACCTTGTTTCTGCTCTGACTTCCACTGCGTCGTCGTCAGCTCTGTGTCTGTCTGTCTGTGTGTTCTCACTCGTTCAGAAACACAATTTACTAACAAAACGCCCCCACCAATATTTCAGTAAATTATTATTATTATTATTATTATTATTATTATTATTATTATTATTATTATTATTATTATTTTTATTATTAGTAATGATAATATTCATTCATACTCAATAATATTTATTAAGTCAGGCAGCGAGCTTAGCAGAATCGTTTGCACGCCGGTTATAATGCTTAGCAGCATTTCGTCCGTCATTACGTTCTGAGTTCAAATGCCGCCGCCGCCGACTTTACCTTTTAACCTCCTCTCTAACCGAAAGCTTAGTGATAAAAAGGGAAATTATTGTTGTTGTTGTTGTTGTTGTTGTTGTTGTTGTTGTTGTTGTTGTTGTTGTTATTATTTTTATTATTATTATTATGTAAGGCGGCGAGCTGGCAGAAACGTTAGCACGCCGGGCGAAATACGTAGCCGTATTTCGTCTGCCATTACGTTCTGAGTTCAAATTCCGCCGAGGTCGACTTTGCCTTTCATCCTTTCGGGGGTCGATTAAATAAGTACCAGTTACGCACTGGGATCGATATAATCGACTTAATCCGTTGTCTGTCCTTGTTTATCCCCTCTGTGTTTAGCCTCTTGTGGGTAGTAAAGAAATATATATTTCGTCCATCCTTACGTTCTGAGTTCAAATTCTGCGGAGGTCGACTTTACCTTTCATCCTTTTGGGGGTGGAAGTCAATAAGTACCAGTTACGTACTGGGGTTGATGTAATTAACTAGACCCTCCCCCCCCCAAATTTCAGGCCTTGTGCCTTTAGTGGAAAGGCTTACTATTATTATATAGTGGTAGCAGTGGTGATGGTTGTGTCATTGCTACCTTTATTGTAGAGGCTGTTCTCTTACGACAAATTAAGACAACGTTAATGATTTAGGTTGAAGTTGTTATTTAACCCAAGGCAAATCCTGACCGAGCAGACTTATAATCAGTGACCTTCCAGTCATGACTCATTATTTTTCAAAATTACTCCGTCTCGGATTACAGTGTCTATTTGGTCCTTTATTAGTTAAGCCGATAGGGCGTGATTTGAGGGAGATTTAAGCTGATATTTCTCACTGATAGAACATCCAATTAGAGGCTTCTTTGGGGTTTCGCTTTCAATTGTAATAGAAGCACTTGTTGTATTAGTGGCGTGGAATGGGCATCGATTGACCATACAAGTCCATCACTCATTAGCAACAGACGTGACGCATTACCTTTATATTTCATTAGTATGTCGTCTTAAAGCCAAACTTCTAAATATGGGCGCATAGTGTGTGTGTGTGTGTGTGTGTGTTAAATGGGGAATGCAAAAATGAAGAGAAAAAAAACAAACTTATTGGTCATTTTGATTTGGCCTGGAGCCGAGAGGAAACATCTACTTTGATGGTATTACATGGAAACGCTCCTCACTCTCTGCTTCCCGAACTATTTATAGCTTTAACTACATTTTTCTCCTTTTTTTTTTTAACGTATGGAAGGTGTGTTCTCAGCAACATTACAACATCCTTGGCTCCCTAACACACACACACACACACACACATACACATACACACACCTACACATACACACACACACACACACACACACACACACACACACACGCATACGCATACAATCATTTATTTTATTTTAAAAAGATGAAAGAAAAAGATTTCAGTAGATAATTTTAATATGAATTCTTTGCCAATTATTGTTGTTATTACTTATACTTTTACTTAGTCAAACTTTCCATATTTCCATTTCTTCTGTTGTATGTTATTTGCTCCGCCACCACTACCATCCCAATGTGTGTGTGTGTGTGTGCGTCAAAGAGATAGAGTATGTGATCGTGTGTGCGTGTATTTTTTTTTTTTTTTTATCTAACATGGACGTTAATTATTAACTACAGATGTTTTACAATCGAATGCTCATTTTCTTTCTCTCCAACTACATCTCAGACACAAGCTGGGTTTTAGCAGGGTACACACACACACACACACACACACTCACATAGTGTGTATGTGTGTTTATACAAATTTGTATGTATACACACACACACACATTAGGATACATGTCAAGCGAACGAAAACTCCCTATGTACTGGGTTTGGTTTCCGGTTGAGACGGCTTCACTTCACTGATTCCTCTAATGCTCTTGAAGAAAAATAAGCATGAACATCACCACAGCTATTTATCCTTTTACTGTGAAGTCAGTAAGGTCAATAACACATGAATTTTTTTTTCTTTATTGCCACCGATTGAGTCAAGCAATTGATCCTGTTTATATCATTTGCATGAGATAAATATTAAATGAAGTGTTTTGGGTGAGTGAGAGAGTGAATGTAATCTATTACATAGAGCAGGAGACATTATGCAGGTTTTCGTATTATTATTGTGTGAGTGATTGTTTTATTTCTTTGTTTGTATTATTTAGGTACTACAACAAATGTAAGACAAAACTGTTCCTTTTTTTTTTCTCCTTCTTTCGTCCCGTTTTCATCTTCCATTGTGTTGAATAGAAATATAAATTTTTCAGATTAAATTATTTACATATTCAAACTGCTTTCAAACATTTAATATACAAATTCATGACTCCCGGCATTTAAACTAGTTAGTCTGGCGAATGTCTCCCCCGATGGTCACTCATCTAAATACAAAACATGATTTAATGCAAATTAATAGCAGTGATCTAATGAGTGCCGGCGTTTATAGCCCTTAATGCCCCGACCACCACCACCACCACCACCACCACTACCACCACTACCACCACCACCATCTCTTGTCCATACATGTACATACTCTCTCACACAGACCTAATTAAATTCAATTGATTTCTAGCATCTATTTCTCATTCAAGTAATTTTAGCCTTTGGGGAACGGACAAATTTTTGCTCTGAATAAAAGAGGTGGGTGGAGTTGATGCTGGTGGTGGTGGGGGCAAATATTTAGTTCCTTTTGTATGCTAGATATAAATTAAGAGGATTTATAGAGCTAGAATAATAGTTCTAAGATTCATTCACTCTTACGTGTGGAATGTCTTTATAAAAGAATGGTTAGACTCTAGCATTTACAGTTGATATATAGATATTTATCCTTTGGGGGGAAAGCACTTGTCATTCATTGTCCTCCCTCTGCAGATGATGTCGCTTTTCTGCTGCTGTTCAATGCACCCATTTCTCTCGATATGTAATAACCTGCATTCATTCATTCATTTATTCAAGATATTCTTTCTTCTCTTCTAAGAGCGAAATATTTGGGCAATGACCAACATGTCTAACGGAGATGATTTTCCCCCCCGTCTTCGTCTCTTTTTTTTTCTTTTTTCTTTTCTTTTTTTTTCTTTCCGCCACACATCGTTTCGATTAGACCTGACCCACTTCACACCGGTTTTGGCTTCCTGGAAAATTCTTCTGCTGTGCTAAATCCATTCCGTAAAATTGGGTCACGCTGGTGCACCGAGGAATTTGACAACCTAATTTGGCTGCTCGTTTTCTTTATTCTTGATAGTTTCTCGTCTCGCCCATCTCTCTCCTCTCTCTCTCCTCTCTCTCTTTCCTCTCTCTCTCCTCTCTCTTTCTCTTTCCTCTCTATCTCTCTCTCTCCTCTCTCTCCTTTCTCTCTGTCTTTCGGATTCTCTCTTTCCTCTCTGTCTTTCGCTCTCTATTTCTTTCGCTCTCTCCTCTAGGCTTCCCTTTACCATTCTTTTCATCCCTTTCATGAATTTTACCATTTCCTTATCCACTTCCTTCCTCTTTTCTCTTTGTTTCACTCCTGCCTCTTTCTCTCCTTTTGCTCTCCCTTCCTCTCTGATATTTTCGTCTTCTACCTTCTCCGTTTTATTGTTTCCATTCCTTGACTTGAATCCATTCTTGTTTAAATGGAAACCCCCTACCAGTGCTCAACAGCCCTCTTCCTCCGACCATTCTGCAAGTGTATGTGCATGCATGCATGTGTGTGTGTGTGTGTGTGAGAGAGAGAGAGAGAGGAGAGAGAGAAGGTGAGAGAGAAAGCCAGAGAGAGAGAGAGAGTAACAACACTGAACACTAAATTGGGAAATGCTAACAACACTAAATTCACGAATTGCTGAGTATTGATTCTTACAAAACACATAACACAGAATCTTGTATAATTTCTCACATGTATGAATATA
>NC_043009.1:49696411-49706411 GCF_006345805.1 Octopus sinensis | reverse complement strand
CAGTGTAAAGCAGACAAAAGCAGATCATAAATAAATAAATACATAAATAAGTAGGTTTCCCATACACAATTAGGTCATACTGAGTTGTACACGTCCTTTCTATACTAATTAGCATTCCTCGCTCTCCGAGTGGGCCGCACTTTTATTTTTCTTTTTGCCTTTCGTGATATCTATTTCAGGAAACGGTTCAGAAGTATGTAACAACCAGTTAAAAGTAAATAAATGCATAGATTTTATGTATATATATATATTATATATATATATAATATATATATATATATATATATATATATATATATATATATATATATATATATATAATTAAAGACACCCCTCTTCTGAAATCTGGTAGGAGTTGGGGAAACTTATTTTTTACTTAAGGAAATTCCCTCGTCATCACTTTTAAAGTTTTGTTCATTAAGTGATTTCATTGTGCAAGCCGTTTCGCCGGTGTTTTATTACGGGAACTCATTACAGCAATCCAATACGACACTTAAATTATTTTTATTGCAGTTTATTTATTTATTTATTATTAAGGCGGCGAGCTGGCGGAATCGTTAGCACGCCGGGCGAAAACCTTAGCAGCAGCATTTCGCCCGTCTTTAACGTTCTGAGTTGAAATTCCGCCGGGGTTGACTTTCTTTCAACCTTTCAGAGTCGATAAATCAAGTAAGTACCAGTGAGACACTGGGGTAGATGTAATTGAATAGTTCCCTCTCCCCAAATTTTAGGCCTTGTGCCTATAGTAGAAAGGATTATTATTATTATTATTATGAAGGAGGCGAACTGGCTAAATCGTTAACACGAAGGGCAAAGTGCCTTAGCAGCGGCATTTTGTCCGTCTTTATGTTCTGAGTTCAAATTCTGCTTTCCATCCTTTTTTTACGTTACTCAGTGTTTCAATCCTTATGATGTTGAGCTCAAATACATAATCCAGTGGTTTTCAACCAGGGTTCCGCCGGTACAGTCCAGGGGTTCCGCAAGAAGTTACAAAACTGCTTAAGTCGGCAGTAATTTTTGATTCTCCTGTGCAGATATGATTGATTGATTCTAGTTTCAGCTCACGAGCTGTGGCCATGCTGGGACACCGCCATATGTGTGCATAAAACTATTAAATTATTGCACAGGGGTTCCTCGAGCCTTGCAATGTTTCCTTGGGGTTCCGCTCCAGTAAAAAGTTTGAAAAGCACTGACATAGTCAGCCGTTTATTTACACTCAGTTCTACCCCCACCCACCCATCCACTCATCTCACTCAGTTCGCCTTGCTGTCGGGGATTAATAGGTCGATCCCCTGAAAATGTTAACAGAGAGGATTTGGAGGTAGTCACCCTTTGACGCAAGTCTGAAAGGGTGTAAAATTTCTTGTGACCTGTCACGCTTGTTTATTATTGTGTTGGGTGGAGTGGGCGGCACCAAAAAGTGTATTTTTCACCGTGTACTAAGAACTACTCGCTACCCGAGAGTAGGTGAGATTTACTGTCTTAGCGTTACGCCAAGATAAAGTTTCCCGTGGTACCATTTGTCTACAGCGAGAAATTTTTCTCCATGACAGAACACAGTGAATCGCTTGTTTACGAGTCCGAACGTGCCCACTTGCATATTCGAACCGGTAATAATAACATGGCATTTATACACATCACTGCTTAGCGCTCCCACCTTGATTGATAGGAGAGAAGAAAAAAAATTAAACGTTTTGTGCCGGGGATCGAAACGCGAAATGAGAACTCATTTGGGACTAAACTTAGCGACATATAATGTGTGTAATCTATATCCTCCATAAATTACCCTACTTCCTTCGCTCCAAACTATAACCACTGGGACGATGTGTCGTTATCACTAATTCATCCTACCGCATCCCGTTCAACTCAGCGTAACACTAGACGGGTGACATACGAGAGCCTTCTCTTAAGTTAGTTTATGTTAGCTTGGTCCTAGACAGAAGACTGGCTACTAAGTTGTTGTTTTATTATTATTATTATTATTTATATACTCTTTACTCTTTTACTTGTTTCAGTCATTTGACTGCGGCCATGCTGGAGCACCGCCTTAATTAATCGAGCAACTCGACCCCGGACTTATTCTTTTTGTAAGCCCAGTACTTATTCTATCGGTCTCTTTTTGCCGAACCGCTAAGAAACGGGGACATAAACACACCAGCATCGGTTGTCAAGCAATGCTAGGGGGACAAACACAGACACACAAACACACACACGCATATATATATATATATATATATATATTATATATATATATATATATATATATATATATACATATACATATACATATATACGACGGGCTTCCTTTCAGTTTCCGTCTACCAAATTCACTCACAAGGCTTTGGTCGGCCCAAGTCTATAGTAGAAGACATTTGCCCAAGGTGCCACGCAGTGGGACTGAACTTGGAACCATGTGGTTGGTAAACAAGCTACTTACCACACAGCCACTCCTGCGCCAATATATATATATATTTTTCATAACTAACTAGAGTTCGGATTGTATGTTTAGCTCGAGATCAGTTATCGTTTAATTCCAGCCGTGACTATCCATCCAATCTTATTCTTTTTGTCTCACGCTTATTGTATTCAGGACTACACTGTCCAAAGTGTACTTATTTTTTAAGACTGTAAGAGGTTACTTGATGTAGATTTGGCTGCTATGTATCAAGTTTAGCGGTCATATACGAAGTCTTTCAAATTGAGAAAAGATAAGTCGGGAATCAGATCCCGTATTTTCAGTCTCTGCTGGGAATATACAGGATCTGCAAAATATAACTTAAATTCTTAAAAATGTTTTAGCCCGAAGGCCGCGGCCATGCTGGGGCACCACCGCTGGCTATTTAAACTATTTAAAATTTGTTACATATGCAAGTCTGAGATTTATTTATATGGTAACGAGACAGTCTCTTTACTCTTATACTTGTTTCAGTCATTTGACTGCGGCCATGCTGGAGCACCGCCTTTAGTCGAGCAAATCGACCCCAGGACTTATTCTTTGTAAGCCTAGTACTTATTCTATCGGTCTCTTTTGCCGAACCGCTAAGTGACGGGGACGTAAACACACCAGCATCGATTGTCAAGCAATGCTAGGGGGACAAACAGACACACAAACATATATATATACATACATATATACGACGGGCTTCTTTTAGTTTCCGTCTACCAAATCCACTCACAAGGCTTTGGTTGGCCCGAGGCTATAGTTGAAGACCCTTGCCCAAGATGCCACGCAGTGGGACTGAACCCGGAACCATGTGGTTGGTAAGCAAGCTACTTACCACACAGCCACTCGTTCATTTCTATTTCAAAACTCGGTTATTTGAAGCGAAGTGTTTCCCATCGAAAATCGAAACTGCACAATTAGTTAGTAACCTTTTTTTTTAAGTCCGTATTTCTAACCAGATATTACAAATCCGAATTCAATACAACCTCTTATACAAACACTCACTGTTCTTAGTTGACTGTTAGCTTCCATTCATTCCATCCCCTCGCTACCCTTCTGATGATATACCATCTGTTGAACACTTCTACGGCTAGAAACTTGAAGTAAATGGGAAAGTGATCAAGTGTAACCATAACAATGCCTCTCTATCTTGTCTCTTTTTTTTCTCTCTAAATTCCCTCCTCATCACTCTTTTCCTTCTTTATTCTTCTGTGTCTGTTGCTGTTTGTTTACTATTCTCTCTCTCTCTCTCTCTCTCTCTCTCTCTCTCTCTCTCTCTCTCACACACACACAGACACACATACACACACACACACACACAATGCACAAATATATGTCTCTTAGCCTTCTGTCGCTAGCATTAACAGCGCTAAACCAGACTTATAATGCTTTTTTAATTGAATCTTCCACTACAATTACTGGTTATAAATCATCAACACACATACATATACCATTTTCTCTCTCCCGCCTCTTTTTCTCTCTCATTCCATCTCTCTCTCCCTCTCTCTGTCTCTTCGATATATAGTGATGCTTCTGCTATTGAAGTTGCTACAAACGTTACATTGCCTCTGAACCGACATCTCGCTCGTCTCATTTTCTAGTTTTTATAGTTAACCCAAATTTCCGTGTGTATGTATATATCGCTATACCCTTCCCTTACACTCACAACAACTAACTCACCCTACGTTTCTCCTTTCTTTTGCTGGGCCACCAAAAACTCTATCTCACCGTTTGTCATTAGTTCGGTAGTATATTTCCGGTCGACTGATCAGGTTTCGTTCTTACAACTCGGCCTTGTCTACCTACTACTTACCTACTAACAAGCCCCACTTGCTGCTTGTGAGTAGTTTACCAACCACCACCAACACCACCACCACCACGACATGTCTCGTCTTCCTCAGCCCTCTTCCCCAACCACCCCCAAAATCATCACAATTATACGCCAGAAATTCTTTTGATATAAGAGTGTGAAAGCCTAGTTTTGTCTGTTAACTTTTATTTTTATTGTCTTTATTGTTTTTGTTGTTTTTGTTTTTCGTTACTTTTTTTTTCTTTTTTCGGCATCTACTTTTGTTATTGTCTGCGGATTAAAGTTTCTGAGATTTCTAACGTAGAGGCACAAAAAGTCACAACCTGTGGGCAAGAGAGATATAGTCAATTTATATGACCCTTAATACTTAACTATATGAAAAGTCTTTCTAGGATTTGAACTTGGAAAATATAAAGAGATGTAACCAAGACATCGTAAGTCGCTCTACCGATACTCACTGTCCTAATAATAATAATAATAATAATAATAGCAGCAGCTAACAACCAACAACAATAATGTTTCAAATTCTGGCACAAGGTTAACAAGTTCAGCGAAAGGAATAAGTCGATTGGATCAAGCTTATTGTTTCAATTGGTACTTATTTTATCGACCCCGAAAGAATGAAAAGCAAAACCGAACTCGTTTTGGAGTTTGAACTCAGAGCCTTCAAGACGGACGAAATGCCGCTCGGCTTGCCCGCCGTACTAATGATTCTGCCAGCTAATAATAGTCGTTTCTACTATAGGCACAAGCCCTGAAATTTGGCCGGAGATGGGTGGCTAATTGGTTATACACTGACACGTGTTCAAATGGAACTTATTTCGCCGATCCTAAAACAACTGAGAGCTAAAGTCGATCTCGGCGGAATATGAACTCTGAATGTTACGGCGGACGAAATGCTATGAAGCATTTTGTCCGGTGTGCTAACGATTCTGCCAATATGCTTGCCTTCCGCGTGCTAAAAGCTCTTTTTTGATTTTGGTACAAGGAAAGGAATTTTGCGGGAAAATGATTAATCGATTTTATCGACTCTAGAAGTGTTGAAAAACAAAGTTGATCTCGGCAGGAATTGATCTCAGAGCTTAAAGTTTCGGAAGAAATATCGTAAGGCATTTTCCCGGCGCCCTTAACGATTCTACCGGTTCGTTAATCTTTCTTAATAACAGTTTCTTATGTAGATGCACAAGGCCAGACATTTTGAGCGGATGGTGGGTGATCAAATAATAATTTTCATTTATGCACATAAATCGAAGAGGTTCTGTGTTCGATACCGTCAACTCCGGTTCATGACCGCTATTTTATCCTTCGTATGGAAATGTGTGTGAGTTGGGGGGGGCGGAGGAATTGAACTTCAGCGTTATTTGAACTTAAAACGATATACCTATTTCTTTATTAACCACAAGGGGCTAAACACAGAGGGGACAAACAAGGACAGACATAGGTATTAAGTCGATTGCATCGACCCCAGTGCGTAACTGGTACTTAATTTATCGACCTCGAAAGGATGAAAGGTAAAGTCGACCTCGGCGGAATTTGAACTCAGAACGTAACGGCAGACGAAATACGGCTACGCATTTCGCCCGGCGTGCTAACGGTTCTGCCAGCTCGCCGCCTTTATACCTTAGCCGTATTTAAATACGGCTAAGTATTTTTGCAATGCTCTAATGATTCTGCCAGCTCCCCAGTGATGATAAAAATGATGATGATGATGATGATAATAATAATAGTAATTTAGGCACAAGGCCAGAGATTTTTTTAAGCGAGTGGTGTTAGTTGATACCATCCACCCTAGTAATCGACCGATATTTTGTTTTATCGACCCCATAAAGATCAAAGGAAAAGTTGATCTCGGCAGGAATAATACTAATTATGATGATAAACATGTATTTGCATTGTTTTGTAGTGAGACATACACACATCTTACATAAATAATTACATAAAAGTGTGTGTATATGTGTGTGTGCGCGCGCACATGGAATATAGACACACACACATATATGTTCGTTTACGTCATCTATTCACGAAACAAGATGCTTTGTTGTGGTATGTCAGTACTGATTATCGGTGAGGGAAAGAATATGTAAGATTTCCCATATATTTTGTATATGTAGACGTACACCTTAAGTACCTGCGTACACAAAGTTGTGGTAGAAAGAGAGAGAGAGAGGAGAGAGAGAGAGAGAGAGCTTATTTCATAAAAGACTTAGAAACTTACTCTCTCTTTTTTTTTCTTTTACTTGTTTCAGTCATTTGACTGAGGCCATGCTTGAGCACCACCTTTAGTCGAGCAAATCGACCCCCGGGACTTATTCTTTTTTGTAAGCCCAGTACTTATTCTATCGGTCTCTTTTTGCCGAACCGCTAAGTGACGGGGACGTAAACACACCAGCATCGGTTGTCAAGCAATGCTAGGGGGGCATTGAAGCTTCTTGTCTGTATGTGTGTGTATCACCGTTTCACAACCGGTTTTTGGTTTGTTTACGTCCCTGAAAAGGTAGCGAGCGGTTCGGCGAAATAGGTACAGAATAATGTACCAGATTTAAAACAGTACTGAGTCGATTGGTTCAAATAAATCGTTCGAAACGATGCCCCAGCATGGCCGCAGTCCGATGACTGAAAAAGTGAAAATATAAACAAATAAAAAATATAAAAGATGAATATAAACTTAATGTTAAGGTTGACTTGAAAAGTTTACTAGTTGCATCTTATGTTGTACTTATTCGGTTTGGTTGGTTTGTGTTGGAATATTCAAAGTGTAAAATTCAAATTAGTTTGCCTACATGATCAAGGACAGCCATTCTGAATATTATCGTTGTTGTTGTTGTTGTTATTGTTGTTGTTGTATCTATTTTACGATTCATGAAAATAGAGCTGCATTGAAATTCATAAGAGAAAAACCTATTTTCATCAATGTGTATGTATGCATGTATTAATTGTGTGGTGCGCTTGTATGTATGGATGGATGGGGTGGGTGGGTGAGTATATTTATGTCGTTATATATTTGCAAAAATTAGTAACCATCACTTTCATGAGATCAAGTCTATCCTGAGGTGGATGGAGGACGGAATGTTTCGATAATAATGGCTGGCATATTCCTTGGACTTATCGGGCGGAAAATCCAATTAGTGTCTTGATAACCTGGCACTTGCCAGCGTGCTGGCTTTTAATGCGTCTGTTCAAAACGGCAGTCAGCCATAACCGTTTCAGACCGATAAATGGGAAACTTTCCTTAGTCAGTCAGTGTTTGAACTTTTAAATAACTCGAATATCATTAATAATGGTAAGTAATGGCTTCAGAGAAATTTATGACATCGTTTAAAACACAGTCTGTTGGTAAAAGTTTTGTCAGGAAACAATAACTGTAAACTCTTGTTTATGTAGACATTTCCAGTTTAGTGTGGTCAATTGGAAACCGTCCAGATTTTACCAAATTTCTATATTATTTTTACTCATTCGTTTATTTTAAGTCTTTGGACTGCGGTCACACTGGAGCACTGCTTGAACGGGGCTTAGACGATCGAAATCGACCCCTTATTTTTAAGTCTGATTTTCATTCTGTTGGACCTGTTTTTGTCAGCTAATTTTGGGGACATACTCAAAGCAACACTGGTTGCCAAACGGCGAGAGAAAAAAACTGAAGGCGTATATGCACTCATGCGCAAGCTTGTTGGGAACTTAGTAATAACGTGTAAACTAGGGCGTTTTTATGATGGTCATGAACCAACTGCGGCCCGCAGGACTTTTCTAAATGGCATGCTAAGGAAAATTTATCTTGAATATTTTTAGCAATGCGGCTCCTGATGATGAGTCATGTCTCATGCATCTTCTACTTGAAAAGCTTACTCGTGCTTGCTTTATGATTTCGCTCGATCTGCTAAAAATAGTAGCCCAAATTTCCCACAGATCGCATCAAAGGAAGAACCTGTTGGATAATGTGATGGTAATGGCTGGAATTATTTTGATCACAGTTCTACTTAAGAACGATGACCTAGAGATGATCGACTTATAATGATAAAATGAAATTAGATGAAGACTGCTCTAGAATGATTTTGTCCATGATTGCTAAAACAAAGATGAAAAGTAGAAAGCTTATATAGAAGAGTCGGTTAAATATCACGAATGAGATTTAATTCAGAGGTGACTGGATTACTTCTTTAATGTTCGTGTGTGTGTGTGTGTGTGTGTGTGTGTGTGGTTGGACGGTGGGGGAGGGCATAACACAAAATATACAGCACTTGTGGAAGCAGACAGTATTTTTGACATTTTTGGGGGGTGAAGGAGAAAATTAAACACGATTCCAGAATGTTTTTGCAGAAAATCAATATGAAAAACTGAATAGATGAAAGAAATTCAATAAACCTTACTAAATAGATTGGTTTGTCTTTTGAAAGGGTGTGTAAACTAGAAAGAAAGAGAAAGGGTATAAATTTAATACAGAATCTAGATCACCAAGACGTGATAGTTTATGGTGTCTGTCTTCAAGTATCTCATTGTTTTGAGTTCACATCCCGATTAGACCATAAAATAAGAAGCTTTTGTTATATTTCTTAGTGTTAAATCAGTCGACTTTATTGCCAACTCCTCCTAATATATATATACAACACACACACACACACACACACACGCACACACACACACACACACACACACACACACACACACACATAGTTTTAATAACTCTACAAATTGTAATGTGCGAACTATTTTACTTTCTTTTAGTATAGAAGAGAGCAATAAAGTTTCTTTAATTAATTGAGGACATAATATTGCTTCTAAATTAGCCTATTATCCTAATTATGGCTGAACTAATCTAAATCTCATTCGGCTAGCGCCTAATACATACACACACACACACATACACACATACATACACACATACAGACATACATACATACATACATACATACACACACAAACATACATACATTCATACATATACACATATACATACATACATACACACACATACATACATACACACACATACACACACACATGCATACATACATATATACATACATACACACATACATACATACACACACACATACATACATACATACATACATACATACACACACGCACATACATACATACATACATACATACATACATACACACACATACATACATACATACATACATACATACATACATACATACATACATACATACGTGTGTGTGTGTGTAATTATCACAAGACAAATAAGGCAATAAAAAGCATCTTCGAAATATGATGCTCTTTTCGACTAATTTCTAATTTCCATTTAGTCTCCATTACTCGTTCCTTTGGTGTTGAGAATTAGCTGTAAATAACCTTTTCACTGGTGGCGAGTGGGGGGTGGGTCATGTCTCGAACGGGTTTGTAGAAAACTGTTACAAGACAGTTGTTAATTTAAAACTTGACTTCCGGTCATAATTAAGACTATGGTAATTAATAGGCATTGTTACCAAGTTAGTTAGGTAGCTAGCTGTACAGCTTTCACGTGGAAGAAGCATTGTTACTACCTCAGCGCTATATGTTACTACATTTCATTTTGTTTTCAATCATTAAAGAATTATGTAATTGCTTACATTGATTTTTGTTAATGATGATCATCGTCGTCGCTATCGTCCTGATCATGTCTTGGATGGATACTGGTTAAAGCATGAATGTAACAACCATATATCCAACTTTGCCTATACAAATCTGAAATTTCATATTCTAAGAAAGGGGGTTCTCAACCATTTTTATTATTATTATTATT
>NC_043009.1:49663911-49691411 GCF_006345805.1 Octopus sinensis | reverse complement strand
ATATGGTGGTTGGTGGGGGTTCTTCTTCTACATTCGATCCAATTTTGTCACCACCGACTTCCACCGTCATCACCACTACTACCCAGTCCTACTCTCAATAAGAGCTTTTATCTTGAAGAAGGGGAAAAAAAAAAAAAAAGTAATGTCGGTTTGAAATGCATGGTTTGTATGTGTTGTGATGCTGCGGTAGTTTAATCTGCCCTCTACCCTCCGTTACTCTTAAACTCGGTTATCAGACCCTTAACACACACACACACACACCACACACGCACGCCTGTATTACTCACATATATATATATATATATATATATACGAAGTCATATGTACACCCAATGTATATGTACATACACACACACAACACACACACACACACTCACACATATATATATCTACATAAGTACATTGCAATATAAGTATATAATGTATACATATGTGTAATATATATATATATGTGTGTGTGTGTGTACATGTGTAATATGTGTGCGTGTACATATGTGCAATGTGTTTGAGTGTGTATGTTTGTATAATATAGATACACATGCATTCATTGGTACAATACAATGCATATACATACACACACACACACATATATATATATCTACATAAGTACATGTGCAATATAAGAATATCATGTATACATATGTGTAATATATATATGTGTAATGTGTGTACATGTGTAATATGTGTGTGTACATATGTGCAATATGTGTTTGTGTGTGTATGTTTGTATAATATAGATGCACATACACATGCATTCATTGGTACAATATAATGCATACACACACACATACACACACACACACACACATACACACACACGCACTACGTTCATACATAAATGCATACATGCGCCTGTGTGCACTTACATACGTATGCAAGCATTTATACGCGCACAAATGTAATGTATATGTAGTAACGCTTCGTTGCTTTACCCCAATTCCACCCCAACGTGTGCGAACACTCTCACACACACACACACACACACACACACCACATAAACACACACCTCTGATGTGTTTGTTTTGTTTTTTGTTTTTTTGTTACTTTTTTTTTGCTCTCTCTGTGTCTCTCTCTCAAACCCTTAAAGTATCAATAATCGCAATAATAGCGTCACCACATCTAACCCCTCACACACACACACACACACACACACACACACACACCACCGTCTCTACATCTCCTTCCACTGGGGAGGAAGAGAAAAAAATTATCAAGTAAAAAGAAAAAAAAGTAGTTCGACCTTCTTGTCGATATGAAAAAATTAACCGGTAAGCTTTTGTCGTAAGGAGCGGTTTTGGCTGTTAACAACATTCGGTAAACTGTAAACCTTTGCTCCATCACTGCCACCACCACCACCACCACAACAACCAGCCAGCCAGCCAGCCAGCCAGCAAAACCACCCGCTTTTGCTAACACCCTCTCGTGTTGCTCTATGACTGTATTATTTTTATTTGTTTATTTATTTATTTATATATTTGTTATCCCAGATCCCTCTGGTTTCACCAAAGACATGCTGTGTCAATATTAACTTTTTGTTCTCTACTCGCGCTATAATTACACTAAATGCGACTCGGCTGACGCTGAATATTTTAAGCCCAAGTCAACTGACTGACCATCGGTTCTTCTCACTTAAGCTTGATCTCCCCCCCCCATCCCATCCCCCCCTCTCTCTCTCTCAACATACTTTCTAATCTGTCGGATAATTAATGGTTTCTGATAAAGGCATTGATAGTGCTTGAGATTCGGAATTTTGTTCCTTTGTTCTTTTTTTGCTTTCGTTTGTTGAGAGGGTAATAAGAGCAGTGATACTCGTGCTCTTCCAGGAGGGCATTAATGACGTGGTGAGAAAAGGTGGAGGGGTTCTAATTTGAGATCGAAACTAGACTGAACGAATTCCGTTCACTGAGAATTTACTGCCGATTGATAACTATTTCCTTGGACTTAGATTTTCGGCTAATTTTTGTTCAGTAGACGATTTGAATGAAACCTTAGCTACATTACTTACTGGCTTATTTTATTTTATTTTATTTCATTTCATTATTATTGTCCAATATCGACAAAATGGAGAGAAAAAGGTTTATTCCGTCCCCTTACCCCTTCCCTGGTATTTGAACTCAGATAAAGGTGGCGAGCTGGCAGAAACGTTAGCATGCCGGGCGAAATGCGTAGCCGTATTTCGTGTGTCATTACGTTGAGTTCAAATTCCGCCGAGGTCGACTTTGCCTTTCATCCTTACGGGATCGATAAATTAAGTACCAGTTACGCACTGGGGTCGAATTAATCGACTTAATACCTATGTCTGTCCTTGTTTGTCCCCTCTATGTTTAGACCCTTGTGGGTAATAAAGAAATAGGTATTTGAACTCAGAGCGAGGTGCTATACTGATCTACTGAATACCATACTGAGAGTTTTAGAAGGATCTTGTTTTATTTCTCTCATTCCCCCCCGCCTCCAGTACTTATTCGCCTTGTTTGATAGTTCTTCATGTAGACACGTTTAATGGGTTCTCTACAAACTATATACAAGTCCCTCTGTTTTTTTTTTCCGGGTACAGTTCACATCTAATCTTGGCCTGCCTGCGATCTTCAGTTAACTACCATATCATTCTCTACTCTCTCTTTTACTCTTTTACTTGTTTCAGTCATTTGACTGTGGCCATGCTGGAACACCGCCTTTAATCGAGTAACTCGAACCCAGGACTTATTCTTTTTGTAAGCCCAGTGCTTATTCTATCGGTCTCTTTTGCCGAACCGCTAAGTGACAGGGACGTAAACACACCAGCATCGGTTGTCAAGCAATGCTAGGGGGACAAACACAGACACACACAAACATATATATACATATACATATATACGACAGGCTTCTTTCAGTTTCCGTCTACCAAATCCACTCACAAGGCATTGGTCGGCCCGAGGCTATAGTAGAAGACACTTGCCCAAGGTGCCACGCAGTGGGACTGAACCCGGAACCATGTGGTTGGTTAGCAAGCTACTTACCACACAGCCACTCCTGCGCCTATTACGTCTATTAATTATTAGCCATTGTCACAATCTTACTGCGCACTAATATAGAAGTACATAGTCTTCGGTTTTTACTCCCCAAAACTTCATAAAATTTATCTGTCTAGTGAGATTCTCGAAGTGTGTGTGCTGCAAACCCGAATCATGTTCATTACTGAAAGAAATGTTTTAGCTTCTTCCACTCATTTTCTTCTTGCGTCTCTCTTCCTTTCTTTCGTTCCTTCCTCTAGAGTGTAGCTGAAATATTTCGCACAACCAAATGCACAGCCTACTTTTAATATATCTTGCAGATCTTCACATAATGGTTACATAGCTCTCTAGCTTTCTCTTCTTGTAATCAGTTCTGGTACTATACTCAAAATTACCCCCCTCTGCCTGTCAAATTCCCTGTTCACTCCCTATATCTAACAACACACACACACGCACGCACGCACACACACACACACACACACACACACACACACACACACACACACACACACACACACGCGGATCTATCTATTGGTTGGTGGACTCCATGCCGTGTTGAAGTGCTGAAGCGTTGCCGACTCTGCTTTGTGCTTGCAATTCTACACAACCGGCAGTGTTTTGGTTTTGTAATTAGCTATAGAACGATTCGTCCGACCGTAGCTTGGGGATAGTTTTCAAAATGGCTTCTGTTCTTCCTTTGCAGACATTTTGGAATCCTTTAGCTTTTGCATAGTGAACCGTTTCTCTCACACAGTCGCTCATCTCATTGATGTCATATGTTTCCTTCTGCCGTTCTCCTTTTTTCTTTTCATTGACACACAAACACTCAAGCACGCACACACGCACGCACAAACATGCATGCATGCATGCATGCACACACCAATACGCCGATGTTCTGATTTTCTAAACGCGTAAGAATGATACTTCGAATATTGGATCGAGAGGAAGGGATCCAGCATCGGGAGGATCGCTGGCGTAATTAGGCTGTTCTTGTTGAGCCCACGGTCAGCTTCGATTGAATAGACCTATGATCAAAGGCATTCCAGTCCGTGTTTGCTTTGTTCGGGCGTAATGTATCTGGGTTTGCATCTTCCAGCGCCACCTTCATTTTCTAAGACATTGTGTGCTCTGAGAAAGATCGAAGTAGTATTTCTTCTAGGTCGAGAGACTGCTTGTAGGCTCCATCGTTGGCTCGAATTTAATTAGATTGACCCCAATCGTGGAATAAAAAAAACACGATAACCTCTTTGCATACTTCATCTGTTGTCTTATTGACCTATTATACCATTTGTTTTTTATTCCCTTATGTAGAGATAGGGCAGAAAATATATAACGTAGGCCAGATGGTCTTTGATTTATTATCTTTAATGCTTATATTAGTATTTCTTATATGTGACTTACTGAAGGGCTGACAAGTAAATTAGATAAAAGTAAATAATATTGGTCTTGGGATAAGAAAGTCTCTTGTTTTGGGGTCTGCAGAAAGATTTATTTTATTTATAAGTGGCCGAAATCAAGTGCTAGTCTGAAGCCATCGAATACTTTCTACGTGTGTAAATCATATCGCACTTGACATTGTCTGATATAATGGCATGTCTAGCTAAATCAAGATACTGATTTTTCATATACTAGTAGTATATGAAAGCATGTTAACATTAAGCCTCATATGTTTACAATAAATTTGCTTTCCTCAATATGGACCATGCATCTAAATACCCACATTGGTAGAATCTCCATCAAAATTCACATCCGTATTTTTCGGGATGTATCCTCCCTCTATATCTTAAAATTGTTACCCTGTCAGTCGGGATTTTGACCCATGCCCGTATATTCGCTTCTCTTAAAAGTACAAGGCGAAGCAGTGCCGTGATATTTTGTGTGTGTGTGAGTGGACATTATGCAAATTCCTTCAAGGCTACATAGCAACCAAAATGTTCCCTTTTTTTAACTGTCTAAATATAGTTTTTTTTTTTTAATATGAAATAAATTACGCAAACAAATCTTAGTTTTAAAATATTTAATGAGTAGCTTTCTTAATTACCTTCTTTGTAATGACTATTCATTCTATGATTTGTCCTTGACCCTTGTAGTCATCAGACAGATATTTCAAGGCAAGCAACATATATCAGTTAGTTAACTAACGGATTCGCCGTTTGCTTTGGAACTGTATAATCTAATGATTTCGTTGTCTTTTACATCCGGTTGGTTATTTGAAATAGGATTATTTGTGACTCTCCTTTGCTTGCCTACCTCTCCATTGCTTCAGCTCTCCCTCCCTCCCTCTCTCTCTCTCTCTCTCTCCTCAACTTCTCTCTCTATTTTGCCACTCAGGCCAATGAAATGAATATCTCATTCTTCATTTTAATTCTTTTACAGTTACTCACACTTTGTTTGACATTTGATAGCTTTCTATTTTTACAGTGCCTCGTTAGTGTGACAAAATTAGCTAGCGAAAAAGAAAGAGGTGACACGTGACTTGGCTATATATCTATATATATATATTTTTACGAGAGAGAGAGAGATTCTATATTTTATGCTTTCAATAATATTCATCATGAAAATCGGTGCTGGACTATTTGTCGAGTCTCTTCTCCTCCTCTCCCGACGCTTTTATTTAATCTTGTCGTTCTTAATATTCTGATATGAATTTATTCTCTTGAACTTGTCAATTAAAATATTTCAATATAAACCTGTTTTCAAAAGCAATAACTCAGCAATTTTCAGTATCTGTTTTCTCTCTTTCCCCTTCTCTCCTTCCTTCTCTGTCTCGTTCATATATATATATATATATATATATATATATATATATATATATATATTGTATGTGTGTATACTTTTTTAGATTTTGCAGACATTTATTTGCAGTTTCTTTTTTTTCTTTTTTCTAATTAAATTATGAATCAAATTCAGACATTTTGTTTTTTCAGTATTTTTTTTAAAATATATATTTCGATTATTTAAATAGTTACCATGTAGTCTGTAAAAAAAAAAGCAAAAAAAAAAAATGAAATTTACGATAAAATGTAATTTAACTATAAACTGTGAAATAAATGTATAAACATAAAGACATGTAAAGTTAATGTTAATTTATTTTTTAAAGAAAGAAATCTTTTTTTTTTCATTCACTCTAACGGTAATCTGAAGTCTCGTTTCTAACTCCAACTCTCAGCTGAACTTTTATAGCAGTACTAAATTAATAACGTTGATGTTGTTGTTATGACCGGCCTTGTGTCAAAACTTGAAACAATCATTATTATTATTATTACAATTTTTTCTTCCATCCTCAGTATTCTCTCATTTTAATATATAAGACAAAACTTTCTTCAGGAATCGTCGACAGGAGAATAATGAATAACGATTAATATAATTCCTTATCATTTTTCTAAATAAACGAATTATAGATATTCGCCGTTCAATCCTAGGTTAAGTAACAATGTATTTAATTTAATTACAGATAAATCATTTTCCTATTGTTGTCAAAATAACCGAATTTAAAGTTAACTTTTGCTGCCGCTATTATTACTCATGTTTTTTTATTATTGTAGTTGTTTGTTGGTTTGTTTAGCTTCTTTCTTTATTTTTGTGTGTGTGTTTTAAATAAATTCCGAAAGAGTTGATCTCTTAATGGGTTTTTCGAATTATTAATTGCATATTTCATGATTCTCTTTCCGCTAATGCTTCGATTGTGTTCAGTTGCTAATATTTTTGCATAAATACACATCTGTTTGGCTTTTCATAAATTTATATCATTTACTTCTAACGCAGACATAAAACTCAAATTCTTCATTTTAACGATCTGTATCCATCCAATTGTTTCAAGCCCTGTACTTATCGTACCCAACTAATAGGGTTCAGTCCCACTGCGAGGCACCTTGGCCAAATGTATTCTACTGTAGCCTCAGGCCAACCACAGCCCTGTGAGTGGATTTGGTAGACGGAAACCGAAAGACACTCGTCGCATATATATATATATATATATATATATATATATATATATATATATGCGTGTGTCTTTGTGTCTGTGTTCGTCCCCCACCACTGCTTGACAATCGGTGTTGGTGTGTTTATGTCTCCATAACTTAGCGGTTCGGCAAAAGAGAGCGATAGAATAAGAACCAGACTTAGCAAAAACATTCTTCAAGGCAGTGCCCCAGCATGGCCGCAGTCTGATGACTGAAACGAATAAAAGAATACAAGAATATACGCATAGAGAGAGAGAGAGGAGGGGGAGGAAGTAAAGTACATATTTTTTCTGTGCAAATGACGAAGAATGGCTTCAAACGGCAATCAAACTAGCCTTGGCGGTTTTGACTACCTCTTGCTCTACGGTACTCACTACAATAACTATTTGTTCGTTATGTTCAAATGCAGAATCAATAGTGCGTCGGACAAAAGATAGCATGGGATATTTAGTTCTCAATTCAAGTCTCGCTGAGTATGGTTTTGCCTTTCATCCTTCTAGGTCCTCAATGTATCAATTTAGTATTGGACTCGTTTAACTTAGTATGATACTCTAGTGCATGTTTTATGGAAATGTGCTTATGCCATAAGCCGTAGGCTGGCAGATTTGGTAGAGCAACCGACAAAAATGCCTTGCGTCACTTGACAATCTAAGTTCAAATCCCGTGTCGTGGTCAACTTTAACTTTCATCCTTTCGCTATGTATCATCCCTGGTATATCCCAGTACTAGAAGTTGACTCTTTCTCTCTCACTAAATTTCTGGCCTTGTGCCTATGTTAGAAATTATCATTGTGACTTGACAGGAAAAGTATTGCGACGAATTAAATTACTGACACTATTTAGGAAAAAAGAAAAATCAAGTGTAGAATAACAGATTTGAAATGTAATAGCTACGTCTAAGGTGGCGAGCTGGCAGAATCGTTAATAAGACGAGTAAAATGCGTTGTGGCATTTCGTCCGTCTTTACATTCTGATTTCAAATATCGCCGAGATTGATTTTGTTCTTTCATCCTTTCGAGGTCGATAAAACATGTACCCGATGTAATGATTTACTCCTCCCTACGAAATTATTGGCCTTGTGCTAAAATTTGAAATCAATATAATAGTTATGTCTCTTTTACTTTGAGTTCAAGTCCCATCGTAAATAAGTTCATCCTTCATTCTGAAATCTATCAAATAACTATCAGTCAAGTACCGTACTCAGTTTAATCGACCCGCCTCCTCAAACTGGCACACACACACACAAACGTGGCTCTATTTCGAAATAAACCATTATTATTTGTAAGTATAAACCAGAGCTTTTCAGAGGTAATTGAGAACCAGACTAAATACCAGGGGATATTTTAGTTAGTGGTCATCATCGTAGTTATAATTTCATACGATACTTTACAAAGAATGCTCATCTTTTATAATCTCACTTTTTCTAGTTCCTATTCATTCGCTTCTCACTTCACATCTTGTATCATTCGTTTATATGTAATTCTCCATCCAAGTTGGTGCTGTTATTCTATTCTATTCATTCGTTTGGACCAAAATTTCGACTAGATTTCAACAGCAGTGTATTTTTCCTACCTACCGACGCTATAATATCACTTTCTGTCCAACTGAACGGAAAGATTGGCTGCTTTACTTCATGTTGGCCTCATCATTTTCAAATTAATCTGCTGATCCGTGAAAACACTCGTGTGTCGACAATACATCGAAAGATATGAACGTCGACATTAAGAAACCTCAGATCTTCTTCCCATAGAGAAAGAGAGAGCTTTAGAAGCTGCCGTTGTATGTAGACTGTAGAAATGCTTTTAAATTCTACCGTTTGATCATATCATATCGTATGCGTGTGTGTATATATATATATATCATACACTTATTTATTTCTGTGCAGATGCCACTGTTAGTAATTATGATTTCTTACATTGGCTCAAGGCAACAAAATTACTAGGTGAGAGATGAAGTCGATTGAATTGACTGTACTTCGCTGGTATTTATTCAGTGCTTCTATCCAACTCCGTTTTCTTATGCAGAATCAACCAAGGCGTAATTTGAACCCAGCGTTCAAAAGAGGACAGTAATAAACACTATAATGTTATATGTAACGATACTTTCCTTCGACCATCGCCTTAATAATTTTAAATGATTTCTAACATAAAGCACGGAGTCTTCGTATTTTCTGAGTGGGAGCAGTTGTAATGACATGACTGGTATTTATGGTATCGTCAGTAGAAAAAGGAAAGGAGCGAATTATCGTTCTTGGTTGTATGTGAACATTTTGTCTGTCGCTCTACCAATTCTTCGGTTCACCGTCTTTAATATATTGGGGTGTAAGCTCATATATTAAAAAGGTGTAAAATCCCTTAAATCGACTTTCACAATCCCGAAGAGGTGTAGAGGCTCAACCACAGAGAATGGCATCTCATACCTATGAAGATGGTGAAGGATTTTTTACGCATCTCTTCCCATGTGCATTGAAGAAATTATTCAAGCAAAAGGAAGTTACACGAAATATTAACAATGTAGAGTAACTTCTTGAAATGAACCATTATGTAATAATGTATCATTGACCAAGAAGGCCTTTAATGAAAGGTACTTAAGCTGCTGTGATCATCCCGTTATTTCGTAAGTCTATCCCACACGTTTCCAATACATCTTTGTTTTCTTTAATTCCTTGGGTTGTGATTCGAGCGAGGTTTAGCTTACTGTTCGTAGCCAGTCAAGCGACCGTGCAGAGATTCTTCCATTTGTTTGTTTCCACCCTGTTTTTCTTGTAAATAAAGTATAGTTATTCCACTTGAACGTCAACGTGATTTTATCAGTTTGAGTGGTCATACAAAGGTTATGTAGAAGTTGGAGAACATACTCACCTCATCGAACTAAACTATTAAAAAAATAAAAGAAAACCAAAAACTTAAATGCATCGTTAACGCCTCACCAACTGATATTTACAGCTCACTATTTGTTCGTAGTCAATAGCAGCAAAATAACTCGCGACCCCAAAAAGGAAGGCCATATTAGGTAATGTAGTCTGAGATAAACTAAATATTGAACAGTCACGGAATCTTAATTAATTAGTGGATGTGAGGTAAAAAAAGCTTGCTTCCCAACCACATGGTTCCGGATTCAGTCCCACTGCGTGGCGCCTTTGGTCTCAGGCCGACCAAAGCCTTGTGAGTGGATTTGGTAGATGGAAACTGAAAGAAGCCCGTCGTATATATGTATATATATATATATGCGTGTGTGTGTTTGTGTGTCTGCGTTTGTCCCCCTAGCATTGCTTGACAACCGATGCTGGTGTGTTTATGTTCCCGTTACTTAGCGGTTCGGCAAAAGAGACCGATAGAATAAGTACTGGGCTTACAAAAGAATAAGTCCCGGGGTCGAGTTGCTCGATTAAAAGCGGTGCTCCAGCATGGCCGCAGTCAAATGACTGAAACAAGTAAAAGAGTAAAGAGTAATATTAGTCACGAATTAATTTTCCGAAGACAATCAAACAATAAACCTTTAACCGTTTAATTACGGTCTAAAAGATTGTTTGTTCCGTTTAACATTCAAGAAAATTGTGTTCAGACTTATAACCATTCCTTGAATACTAACTACTGGGGTTTGTTATATTTGTATGTACAATGTGTTTGGCTGTTTTTCTGGGTATGGTGTGGTTTAGAGGTGACTTTGTATTTAATATCGGAACCAGTCAGTTATTACGATGGACGCACCATCACCATCATCATCATTGGTGTGGAATTACCCAAAACGACGAGTGGTGGGGTTGTATGTAGTTCAGAGTGATGGAAGAGAGAGATATGTAGATTCCGAAGTCAAAACTAGTTCGCGTTGTAAAAGCAATTCAGATGTGACAAGAAAACTTCTTTTTTTTTTTGCCCCCCTTTATTTTTCTTATATATTCACTTGTTATCATCAAACTAAAAGCTAAAACAAACAAACAAACAAGAGAGATAACAAACAAACAAAATGCAAGACAGAACTGACTCGCCACCGTTATTAACGTAATTTCCCCCATCTTTCTCTATTGGATACTACACACACACATCATACACACGCACCACACATCATACACTTTGTCTTATTTCTTCT
Organism: Octopus sinensis; assembly: GCF_006345805.1. Classification (NCBI taxonomy): domain Eukaryota; kingdom Metazoa; phylum Mollusca; class Cephalopoda; order Octopoda; family Octopodidae; genus Octopus; species Octopus sinensis. The sequence continues at coordinate 49,680,371 of NC_043009.1, read as the reverse complement.
AATAAATAACTTTCATGATATTTTTTTTTGTTTTTATACTGTTATATTATTATTATTATTATTATTATTGCTGCAGCTTTTATGTCTTCTCTTGAACTAGAACTACATAGCCACCCCAGAATCGGGTTTCGGACCGCTGGAAATCAGCGTTGACCATCTTTCATTACAAACAACTTGGATGGATGGATGGATGGATGACATGACATCTCTTACATATATCGTTATTAGTTTTTTTTCTACATTTACTTTTTATCTTTTTTATTTCCAAGCGTTCATTTACTTTTTACACACATGTACTCGCGTTTGCGCACGCGCACTCTTCTCTCCTCACACACATACTATACATATATATATTGTGTGTGTGTGTATTGGGGGAGATGGGGCATGTTGTGTGTGTGTGTGTGTGTGTGGTGTAAAAACTTTTTAGTTCAGTAAGCTTTCTTACTTCATACCCTGCTAATGGGTTTCTTTAGAAGAAATCTTCCGTGCCACTAAGTTAGAATTCCTCTTCGCTAAAGGTTTTTTGCTTAACGAACCCGAGATTGTCTTGGTAAGGAATTAGCCGAGCAAAATATTTCTGGGAGTTGCTAGATGTTGTGAGAGAGGTGGTGGGGGGGTATGAGGTAGAAAGAGCAATAAATAAAAATCATTTCTGTTTTTTTTTTATTATTATTATTTTTTTCTTCTTCATCCCCACCTCAAGCCTTTTTTGTTTTTGTTTTTTTTTTTTCATTTTTTTACTACTACTACTATTGTTGTTTTCTTGTTCATTTCTTCATTTTATTTCTTGTCACGTTATTTGATCGGAGAGAGCGAACCGAAAGTTAAAACTCTCATATTTTGGTTGGCATGTCATAAAACAAACTCCTTGGTGCAAACACCTAACCATACAGAGTAAATAGCTGCATACAAAGCAAAAAAAGTAGATGGATGTTTGAAGGGGAATGGAAGAGCTGAGCAGAGATGAGAGAATTAAAGAGAGTTTCTTTTATTTTTATCTGCCTTTTTGTCTCCCAAGCACACGTTCACATACATGTATATTAGAGGATATATATATATATATAATATATATATGAAATATAATATATATATATATAGAAATGTGAGCATGCATATATATATATATGTGTGTATGTATGTATGTATATATGTGTATGTATATATGTGTGTGTGTGTGTATGTATGTATGTGTGTGTATGTGTGTGTGTGTGTATGTCTGTATGTGTGTGCGTTTGTATGTATGTATATATGTATGTATGTATATATATATATACACATACACACACATGCTGACGTATGTATATATATATATATATATATATATATACACACACACACACATGTTCATGTATACGCTCACATTGTGTCTGTGTGTGTGTGTGTGTGTGTGTGTGTGAAATCACACACTTAATCTGTAGGCCTTTACGAAAGCTAAAACAAGTATCAAAACCTGTTAACAATAATGATAGAAAAAAGAGAACATTATGAAATTTGCTTTGGCATCGAGAGCGGGATTGTGTGATAGTCATGCATATTTTAATGACTTTTTGTAATATTGATTACATAAACAAAAATATCTAGCAGCTGAGAATATCGAAACCGTGTATCAGTTACAGCTTTGCTGTATGTAGTATTTACGCGTACACAAAAATGATAGATGTAAAGAAACATTAAAGAATATATTTGACATTAAAATAAATAAATTAATAAATTAAATGGCAATGTTTCCATCTTTGAACAGGTGTTGACTTTGGTTTAATGTTGATATCTCATTAACCTGGTTCGAGGTTATCATATCTGTAAAATCAAGCAAATAAAGTCAGGAAAACAAAAACAACAATAAAACAGAGCCAAAAAAAAAAGCACATCTTTGAACTGCCTCTAGTGCTCTCGTTATTCCTTGTTGTTGTTGCTGTTGTTGTTGTTGTTGTTGTTCGTTGTATCCATTCCCAACCATTTTCTCATTCATCTCTTCGCCTTCATGCCTTACACACCAGCCTATTATCTATAACAGTTCATGTTGTTCTCTGTGTGGTTTCTACTTTATATGTAATGACACGTATTTTTCCCAGCTGCACCGATCGCTATATAAACCCAATTCCTGATCAGAATCCTACGCAGTTTTCTACTCCATCTTGCAACCGTTGCTTCTCTAGAAACATTGCACCTCCATCTCCCCCCTCCTCTCTCTCTCTCAAAATACCGATACAAAATCCAATAGGTTCATTACAAAAATAATGTAAAAAGTGAATTGAAGTAAAACAGAAATAATAACAACTAATGTAAATTTAGTTTCGTTTTCATTACAGCGCCATCTTCATCTGCTGCCATATATGTCACGTTTTATCTGGAGTAAAAAACCATGATCTCGCTCGCTCTCTCTCTCTCTCTCTTAATCTCATTTCACACACACACATATATATATATATATATCCTTCCCTTATCTTTAAGATTTCTTATTTATCTATATTTCTCTATCGCTTTCATAGGTTAGCTCTCTCTTTCTCTCTCTCTCACTCTCTGTCAAATTCTCCGTCATTTCTTCTCAATTTATGCTCTTTCCCTCTCTCGATAAATACACACACATCTCTAGCTCTCTATTATTTTGTTTGTTTTATTCTATCTTGGTTCTTTTCAACTACTCACATTTTTGTATATTCTACCATGTAATTTAGAAATCAGACAATTTACCTGTACAAATCTATTGCAAAGAAAAAGAAATTGTGACAGTGTGTATGTGTGTGTGTGTGTGTGTGTGTGTGTGTGTATGTATGTATGTACATATGGTATCATTTTGCACATATCTCCAGCAATTTCCACTCAATACTTCATCTCTCTTTCTCTCACACTCTAACTACTTCTCTGTCACTTAACTTCGTACAAATACGCAGCTGACGCCATCTTGGTTCTGAGAATCAGTACGAGAATACGTTTCAAAGAGCCTTTTTAAATTCCGCAGGTTTTTAGCATCCACCCATCTCTTTATTTATTATGTTTTATTTTAGAAAGACCATTTATATAATAACATAAAGCGCTTTGGTAGAAAACTGTTCAAAGATAATTGTACAAATTCCTACATCGCACACAAACTCACACACATTCGTTTAGATTTTTGTGCAAGTTCTCAACTCACACACTTATTGGTATGTATGTATGTATGTGTGTGTGTATGTGTGTGTGTGTGTGTGGTGTGTGTGTGTGTTTAGGAAGGTCTCGTGCACACATTAGCACAACAACATACGCAAGCACATGCACGCACATACACAGTAGTTAATTAATGTCAATAATGTATTTAACTCCTTGGCCCCTGGCTACTATTTGAGTTTTGTAGTCCTGATGCGAACAGCATGTAGTACGCTTAGTAGAAACAAATTTATTGCAGTTGTTGATTTAATTGTTCCATCCAACAGATGTAGAAAAGCTACTGAGAGAGAGAGAGAGAAGAGAGAGAGGGCGACAGAGGGAGCAATACCAACATCTTCCCCCGTCAGCATCAGCGGCAGCAGCACTATCGCCCTCCTCTCACTCGTACATGAGTTGCAACCCTAACTGCAAGTCAACTGATAATAAATAAACGACTGCATTTAATACGTTCACTTCAGCTCTCTAGTGCTACCACTGTTAGCAGCAAGCAAGCAACCGATGTTTGCTTTGATTTTTCTTGTTAAACATGTATGTTTTTAGACATCTTTCGTTGCTTTTTCTTTCGCGTTTGTTTCTTAGTTTCTACGCGCTTCTCATGTTGTTGTTGGTTTTTTTTTTGTTTAATGTTATCTTTAAGTATTACTAGTATTTGCGGTATTTGTAGTAGTAGTAAAAATCGTGGTAGTGATGATGATGATGATGGTTCTGCCCTCTTCCTTCACTTTCTCCACCCCTTCCTCTTCTTCGTGAGAGTCCTTTCTCTCCAGCTGGTAAGGAAAGTAGCGTAACGGTTTTAAGATCATAAATTCACGCTTTGCAAATCATTGAATGACTCAAACACACACACACACACACACACACACACACACACACAATTGGCTCTACTACTACTAATACTACTACTACTACTACTACTATGCTAGTGATATTAGTGTTGATCCTGTTGATAGGGATTGTAATTGTAGTTATTTAAATGATAACAACAACAACAACACAACAGCCATAATCATAATGATGGTGATGACAGTAATAATACCTTTTCCTCTTTCGTTCCGCTAGCATTCACTAACACTCGCACACACACTATCTCTCTCTCTCTCACTCACAACATTTATGTTTGATCATTAATTTGTTTGGTGCTTCAGTCAATATTTTAATATTCAATGTTCTGTTTTTTTTTTGGTTTTTGGTTGGTTTTTTTTTTGTCATTTCTAAAAAAAAAAAAAAATTAACTTTTTGTTTAGTATTTGTTTTCGATTTTGTTTCATTTTCCTATTATTTGTTTGTCGTCGTCGTTGTTGTTGTTGTTATTATTATTATTATTATTATTTTTGTTGTCTCCATTCGACCTCCAATTGAAAACTGTGTTTCATTTTTCACTATCTGAACATTTCTAAATACTGTCAGTGTAGAAAGATCCTCTCTCTGTCTTTCCACTTGTCTCTCTATCCTTCTCCCCCTCTCTCTCTTTCCACTTGTCTCTCTCTCTCTCTCCTTCCCCTCCACCTCTCTCTCTCATTATACTGAGATAAATAAGTTTCAGTGGGAGACACAGACAGGAGTTGTATATGTTCTGAACAAGAAAGCTTTTCGGTATTGTCTGGTCTTTCATTTGACTCAATTACACAGTTGACGCATGCTCTATTTAGTCTGTATCTTGTGATAAAATAAAAAGAAAATTAGGACTTGTAGTCAATTGGGTCTTTCGTTTTCCCATTCTCTTCTTCTCACCCTCATTTCGCTATCTTCAAATATTGTTTGTATTTCGACTTTCTACATATTTTATCAGAACCTTAAGCCATGTCTAGGGATTCTTGCTGTGTGTCGAGAGATAGGGACATATCTTATGCGTCGCGGAGAGAGGGGAAGGGGAATTCCTGTTGGAATATGGGAATTTAGTAAAAGGAGAGGGGAAAACAACAACAACTACAACAACATGAAACAAACAAACAAACAAATATAGCTTAGGAACGATGGTACTGAACAGACCAAGTAACTTTTGTTTTGACTGACAGAAGAATCCAAATTGTAAATAAATGGTTACTGACCGAAAACTGGGAATCTGTGGAAATCTTGAAATCTCAGCATTAAATTTTTTTTTTCTGGAGGGGTTAAGATGGGAGATGGAATGCTTCTCAGACAGTCGGATGCCTCCTCTTTAAAAAATGAAGCCTAATTGCTTTGACATTATATGCCAAAATAAGAGCTGACATTGTTCTCATACTCATCTAATAATGCTTAACTTCCAAGATGTGAATACAAAACAAAACTAAACAAAATCAAACTATATTTATCTCCCATCGTCCTTAGATGTTTGGTAGTTAACATTTAGATTTGTAAAGAAGATATGTCATGCTAAATGGTTGATATGCTACATTCTTACCCCCTTTTTTTCTCTCTAGACTCCTTTTTGTTTGTTTTCATAGAAAGTTGTCATTGATAATCGAACTGTCGTCCACTACTGATGTTCTCATTTAAGACGTATACAGAAATTTGAGACAGTGATCTTATTATCACATTGTTAGGATGATTAAAGTGTGTGTGTGTGGTAAGTACTGATAAGACTACTTAAGACCGAAACATATCGTCTAGAGTTGCCATCTTACTCACCACAGATCAGAATCACTTCTCAACATTTCTCAATTTAGTTTTTGTTTAATTTCAATTTCAGGTGTGTTCTCTGCCTTCATGATTTATCACTCCTATCTGGTTGTAATTATAATCAAAATTGCTTAGCTCACTGCCATGGATGTTTTAGCAGACACTTAACTGTTGGGTTTCTTTACAGAAGGCGTCCCTGCTTTATTGTACACGTTCCACCCCCCCCCCCCATCACCACCGTCATTCTGTTAATGATATTAGCAATTTCTGTTCGAGTCGCATTGTCTGAACCCCTCTTCTTTCTCGCAACTTGAGAGCTCCCAAAATTCCAGCTCAAAGGCTTTCCACCGCGTACGTGGTACACTTGTTTAAACACATTCACTGTGTGTTTCTGTCGCCTTTTAAAAACCTAGGCCTTCGCTGTTTAAGTTCCGGTCTCCGACAAGATTGTTTCCTATATTCTATAGCAGTTTAGCACCGACAGTGTAAAGTAGGGGTGGGGGAAAAGATGATGGTGGTGGAGAAGATATTCCACTACTTGAGAATCTGCCGGAAATTACACCGCTTATTCGTTTAATTCGCCAGCTTTCGGTATTGCTTGAATTTCTACGAGTTAGTCAGGTGGTTTTTGTCCTAGTTTAAGTATACAAGCTAATTAACGCTGATTGTAAAGCTACGCTCGGCCGTACTTCTTCTATCGATCAGAAATCAATAAATAGGAAATTAGCGATAGCGACTTGAAACTTGCAAAGCACTCTGAATCTACTCTTCGTTGACATGTCAACGACCAAACGAAAATTAGTATTAGATGCAATACCTGAATGTTATCAGCTATAAAGTAAAAACCACATGATGGTTTATTAATTAAATTTCCGAAATATCATATATGTATATATATACATTCATACATATATTATATATACATTCATACATATATATAATATATATATAATATATATATATATATATATATATATATATTATATGATATATATATATATATATATACATCCATTTCATACATAATATATATACATATATATATATGTGTATATATATATATATATGTACATATATATATATACATATATTATGTATGTACATATATGTATATATATACTATACATATATATATATATATATATATATATAATATATGTACATAGATATGTATATAATATATATATATATACACACACATATAGATATATACATATACATATATACACACATATATATATATATACATATATATATATATACATACATATATATATACATATATATTATATATATTGTATTATGTTTGTGTGTGTGCATACATACATACATACATACATACACTGTAATGCGCTTTCTTTTAACCACCCCAATCTTCGTCTCGACAAGTTCTTAATTTCCACTTATTTATTTATTTCTATTTTTACACATCCACCCTTAATAAGAGACGGATATAAAAATAATAGTGATAATAATAATAATAATAATAATAATAATAATAATAATAATAATAAAATAATACAGATTATTCGTTCGATGTTTTCATCTCATTGAAAAACATATTGATTTCTGTTACTCGCTACTATCACCACCCTTTGTACACGCAACAGTGGCCCTTTGACTCGAGATACCGACATCGCCACCCTGTATGATCTTAACTATAAGGGTGGATGACATTGAATCGTGTTTAACCCCCCACACCCCGCCCGTGCTGATGTCTTAATTTTTTTATTCAGTTCAGTTATAAATATTCACGTACAGAGGTGTGTGTGTGTGTGTGTTTTGATGCAGTAACGTTCTTTGTGTGACTAAATAAGAAAAAGAGAGTACTCAATATGGGGTACAGGGTTTTAATATTACTTACTGAATACTGAACAACTCTACTTTAGTGTTACTCCGAGTTTCGTGTTTCCGATCTTCAGGCGATACACGCTCACACGGCTGTTCGTCCACCTTTTCGTCTTCATCTTTCTCTCATATCTCCCCACCTCTTTTTATTCTATATTCTCTCTCTCTCCCCCTCTCTCTCTATATATCTTTGCGCTTTTTGTTAAATCTTTGTTTGGATTTAATTTCTTTTTTTCACAAAAATATACGTCCTTTTGATTAACGCATGCGTAAATAGATGTGCCTAATCTTCTCTCTCTCTCTCTCTCTCTCTCCCCCTCCTTTCCCTCTTATTCTTTTTAACCCCACCCTGGTCCATTTCTATTTTCTTCATTACATTTCATCCTTTCGCTGTACTTCCTCTTTCTTTCACTTTCACTCTCTGACACACGGACGCGGTGTGGTGTTGGTGGGATTTTCCAAATATTTATGCTCAGCTCTGTCTCAATTACTACCATGAGTCATTGATGGTGCTGAAGGTTGTAAACGAACCTTAACCAAGTTCTGTGTCATTTAAAACAAAAATTAACGATAGAAACGGAGAACAAAAACAAACGAGATGGTCATGTCATCTTTGTCTAAGAGCAGGCATTGTCAATACTTCACCACCACCACCACCACTACAATAGCACTACATTACTCTTTTACTCTTTACTCTTTTACTTGTTTCAGTCATTTGACTGCGGCCAAGCTGGAGCACCGCCTTTAGTCGGGCAAATCAACCCCGGGACTTATTCTTTGTAAGCCCAGTACTTATTCTATCGGTCTCTTTTATTGCCGAACGGCTAAGTGACGGGGACGTAAACACACCAGCATCGGTTGTCAAGCAATGCTAGGGGGGACAAACACAGTCACACAAACACACACATATATATATATACATATATACGACAGGCTTCTTTCAGTTTCCGTCTACCAAATCCACTCACAAGGCATTGGTCGGCCCGAGGCTATAGCAGAAGACACTTGCCCAAGATGCCACGCAGTGGGACTGAACCCGGAACCATGTGGTTGGTTAGCAAGCTACTTACCACACAGCCACTCCTGCGCCTACATTATATAGCTTTGTTACCAAACGTACACTAACACTAGGAAAGCACTGCAATTATTACCTTTATATAATCTCCACCACCGCTTCCACTAGTATCCTCTACTATCACCAGTACCAACGCCACTATTGCAATTACTTATTACCAACAATACCACCACCACCACCACCACCGCCGCCGCCGCCAATTACCACTATTAACCCTAATGTAAATACCACTGTTGTTAACATCACAGCCACCAAAATTTTACAATGTCGACGCCACCACCAAATACCACCACTAGAATCGTTGCTAACATCCACACGGCACCGACATCAAACAACTCAATGAACCTCCCCATCAACGCACCGTCGCTGCGATTAGAACCGACGAGATGGCAGCCACTGTTGGGTTGTTTTGTGTGTGCTAGAAATAGCAGCAAAATTTTACCTCAAAATCACGCCCCTTCCTTTCCGTTGATCGAGGAAAAGGACACGGCTGGAATACCTTCGTTATTGCGAGCTGGCAGAATCGTTAGCACGCCGGGCGAAATGCGTAGCCGTATTATTTCGTCTACCGTTACGTTCTGAGTTCAAATTCCGCTGAATTCGACTTTGCCTTTCATCCTTTCGGGGTCGATAAATAAAGTACCAGTTACGCACTGGGGTCGATATAATCAACTTAATCCGTTTTTCTGTCCTTGTTTGTCTTCTCTGTGTTTAGCCCCTTGTGGGTAGTAAAGAAATAGGTATTTCGTCTGCCGCTACGTTCTGAGTTCAAATTCCGCCGAGGTCGACTTTGCCTTTCATCCTTTCGGGGTCGATTAAATAAGTACCAGTTACGCACTGGGGTCGATATAATCGACTTCAATCTGTTTGTCTGTCCTTGTTTGTCCTCTCTGTGTTTAGCCCCAATATGGGTAGTAAAGAGATCGATATTAGTCTGCTCGATCGGGATTGACCTAGGGCTAAACGACAACAACAATAATAATAATAATAATAATAATACAACAACCAGCATCAATACTATAAAACCAACCAACCACCACCACCTTTACTACTACTACTACTACTACGTCACTATAAAAGCAACCACCTCCGTCACACCTTTAAAATATTTCCTAATGTAAGAAGTAAATCAGACGCTAACAACTAATGAGATTTGAAGAAATCAAAGAATGAAAATGGAGACAAGAACTTTTGAATTGGGGGTGGTGGGGTGGGGCAGGAGATGGTAAAACCCAGTGAATGAATTGAATCAATGAAGTTTTTAAGACAAAGATGATGATGATGATGATGGTGAAGTGGCGGCGATGGAATGGAATGGAAGTGGTGGGGGGGGAGTCCTCATCTGCAAGTTCCATTTCCCTCCACTAAACCTCCTCGTACCATTGTTTTGTTTTCTTTCTTTCTTTCCTTCTTTCTTTCTTCTCACTTGTTTTACGAGCAAGCTCCACTGTTGGTGTTGCTTCCATTAATAATAATAATAATAATAATAATAATAATAATAATAATAATAGTAGTAGTAGTAGTAGTAAACACCGTTGATCCTTTTGTGTAGTTTCCTATCTTTTCTTTTTCTTCCAAAGCACTGATGTAATTTATACACCTTCCGAGAATATACACACTCATTCATACATATACACATGTATGTACATCTACCAGTACTACCTACATTATATATATATATATATTATATATATATAATATATATATATATATATATATATATATTATATATATATATATATATAATATTATATATATTATATATATATTATATATATAATATATATATATATATATTATATATATATATATATAGATATATATATATATATATATATATATATATATATGAATATATATATGGATATATATATAATGTTCTTTTCTTTTTGTTTTGAATGAAATTTGTCTAATTTTTTCTTCTTTAGAAATATTTCTTTCAAGCTCTTTTTCTTTTCTTTTTTAAATCTTTTTTATTTAATATTTATATTTATTTATTTATTTATTTCGAGTATTCATTTTGTGTTATAAACCCGTCTTGCTTTTCTGTTTGTTATTGTTGTTGTTGTTTAGTTTAACGTTCTTGAAATTTGATTAACGCAAATATCTTCTCTCTTAAATACAAACTTGAGCAAGTTATGTGCACGCAATTGGACTGATAGAATGCGATGTGATATTTTCTGTAGCGTAGTGTATAATGTTGTTCTTTACAAATCAAGCCTGAGTTTCTGAGTTCAATTTCCAGTTGATCTATTTTTAGTGTTTCTCCGGGTTTCAAAGAACTTCGTGGTTCCGTGGTAAAATTCTGAGGTTTCGCCAACATAAGATGTCTGATTTTTTTTTTTTCAATAATTTTTTTTAATTCCTGCATTGAATGTCATATTATATAAAACGAGGGTGATGTGCGTTGTCCGTGAAATTTATGCATGGCTTCTGTGATTTTTGAAAAACCTTATATAACTTCCGTGACGAAATAAGTTTGGAGACGCCCTTATCGCTCGGGTTTTGCAGATGGCATAAACGTCACAATTCTCGGTAAAATCCTGCTCTGATTCATTCATAGAAATTTTCCTTCTTTCAAAGTCAGGATTTGCTTTACAAAATAACGTTGTCCTCTCAAGAATGCTCTCATTCTATTGTAAACGTTTCAAGTGTCGAATTAAGCTCTAATTGTGTTGTAAACACCTATCAAGATACTGAATTAGTTATTACACATGCCATCCATCTCAGCCATTTATCATCCACCAATCTATAATAGAACTTAGGCATTATTCGAAGGAAACCATTTTCTTCTGAGTTGTCTACTTGAACGCTTTTTGAACATCTCAAGAGACATTAAAAATTTTTCCCAATCGATCTTTTAGCTTTGTTGCCCTCGCAACGCTTTTGACCTGTAGTAAGTAGTCAGACATAAAGACTCAATTTACTATGGCAGTTTGGAGGCTTCACCATTGTACTGGCATTTGCTAAGAGACTGTTCGGTTAGTTCTATCTTACATGTAATACCAAGATCTGCGACAATCTCTGAGTTATACTGTAATCACAATGTAAAGTGCTTCTACGGGGTCATTATATCTGCTAGAAATAGCAACCAAGTCTCTATAAATCCCAAACCTACTTTCCTAAGAAATGTAATTAGTTCAAAGTTAAAAATAAAAACTTGGGAGTTTCTAACTTAAATGCCTGTTATCGTAGTTCTACTCGAAGAGAGTTGACCTGAGGCTAATCCACGACAACTGCAAACAGAAATGGTGGATCGCCATTTCTGACACCTCGGGTACCCAAAAGCCAGCAGCCCAGACACCGCTCCGTAACAGTCTGAAGAGTTTGTTGTGGTTTTAATAAAGAAATCCAAACGAAATCCGTCAGTCGAGCACCCACGATCAAAGCTGTTTCTGTTTGTAATTATTTATTTATTATTTGTGTGTGTGTGTGTTAGGGAACATCAATTGAGTACTTCACGATCAAAAGGTTTTATGTATCTTATTTATTTTGTGAAATTAGACAGTCAAATGTTTAGACTTTGACCTGACCGCCGGAATTTAGAAGATACAGCTCTATGTAGAGTATCTATGTATATACATATACACACATACTCCTTTGACAACATGAAGGCCAATGAACTAAAAACTTCTGTTGATAACTCGATCGCCATCTTCTCTGAGCATTGTTTGGACATCTGTTGTGTATGTTGGTGTATGTATATGTATATAGGATATAGGAATAAAACCGATATATGTGTGTGTTTTTATGTAGCTTGAGGTTGCTTTGTATGCGCATGTAATGCGTACTTATGCGTTCTATGAAAGTATGCGAACCTTGTGATGTGGTGTACGATTGTATGTGTGCATATATCGTGCGCGGGTATACATCAGATGTATTTGGTGAGCGGGGTGTATATATGTTGTGTGTTTAATACCATCTTACATTCTGTTGCCTGTTTCGCCCCTGCTTCCCCGCCCCCGAAATGTCTCCGTGTTCTACCCTGGTTTCTTCCCCACCCCACCCCTTCAATTTTTACTTCTCCGTCTCCACTGGTACTACAACCAATCACCATCATCACCGCTACTATCGCTTGTCCTGTCCCACCAGCTCTCCTGCCTCACCTCCACCTTATCATCTGATTCCTCCCCACCCACCCCAAGTGTTGACAGAGTGAGTGATATGGCTGGTGTGCGACCACGAAGCTTTCGTCAATGTCTGCGAAGATCTCGGCTAAACAAAAATAAACCGAACAGATAAATAAATCAAAAACTAACATGAAACCCCCTTCACCTCCCATATTCTACACTCTCTCATCTATGGACATCCTTAATCATCCGACCCTTGCATTACTCACCCCGCCTCCACTCCTACTCATTCCAGCACAGCCACATCTGATAATTTATACCTACTGAGCAATTTTTTTTTCAATATTATTGTTGTTATTGTTAAGTCCTTGTTTCCCCCCTCTTGAAACACACACACATTCGGACCCTTTAGTCGCACCCTTATCTCCCTTCTTCTTATTCGGCTTGTTTTATCTCAAGTTGTTGACGGGCTCTAAAAGGCCTTTTTACTCCCATGTCACCCCCACACGGCCCTTTTAGTTTTGGTTAGTGGCTTCACACACACACACACACACACACACACACACAATTCATGGCAAACCACCCGAAACCTCCAACCCGTTTCGAGGACGCAAGATGGGTGGGTGGGTGGGAAGTTAGTGTTCAGTGTGGTGTATCATAGAGTAACTAATGTTTTCTGAACAGGACAAAATAGTATAAACAAAAACCTAACGGGGGAGGGGGAGCGGATGGTAAGGAGCCAATATGGTGCTGGTAAAAAAGGTGGTTGGGCTGTTGTTGTTACACTATTATCCTCCTCTCCTCCACACATACCCTTCCTCTTCGTGCTCCAGAATATCAACACCCACAGCCATCACTCAACCCCAACCACCACCAACACGACCATTAGGCACCTCATGTGATGTATAAATTACAACAATAAACATGGGAAAATCCCCATAAGGACATATATTATATTTTATGTACATCTCTACATAGATGTGTGTGTGTGTGTATGTATGTATATGCACGCATTTGTGTTTATATATGAGCTTGTGTGTGTGTATGTATGTATGTATGTGTGTGCAGCCTGTATAGCATGGAGAAAGAAAGAAAATGTATATATTTTTTCTGAAAGTTCATTCATCATATATATGTGTGTGTGTGTGTGTGTGCTGTCATTGAAAAGGGTTTGGTTAGAGATTTTATGGTTCTAGACCTCCATGCACCTACCCACCACTGCCTCTGAAATTTTACCCAATGCCCATTGCTTTTCACCCTTGCTAAAATATGCATGTGTCTGGATTATATAGATTATATAGACGCAGGAGTGGCTGTGTGGTGCTTACCAACCACATGGTTCCGGGTTCATTCCCACTGCGTGGCACCTTGGGCAAGTATCTTCTACTATATAGCCTCAGGCCGATCAAAGCTATGTGAGTGGATTTGGTAGACGGAAACTGGAAGAAGCCCGTCGTATATATGTATATATATGTATGTGTGTCTGTGTTTGTCCCCTCCCCACCATTGCTTGACAACCGATGCTGGTGTGTTTACGTCCCCGTAACTTAGCGGTTCAGCAAAAAAGACTGATAGAATAAGTCCTGGGGTCTATTTACTCGACTAAAAGGCGGTGCTCCAGCATGGCCGCAGTCAAATGACTGAAAGAAGTAAAAGAGAGTATAAGAGAGATGCTTAGATAGATAAGGCTTCTCTTGGGTAATAATTTTCTTCATATAAAAACCACAGGAATAAATAAGAAACTGGTATTCCCTTTATTATCATTATTATTATTATTATTATTATTATTATTATTATTATTATTATTATTATTATTATTATTATTATGTTTTCCACGTCCCCATTCTATTCTTCAAGGCTTTTAAACTGTATTTTATGTTTTAGTATGTTATGGTATGGGTTAGAACAATCTTTAGAAGATGATAATAATAATAATAATAATAATAATAATAATAATAATGTTAATTTACTAAGTTTTATTACTATTTTGTTATATTTTTTTAAATTACATATTTTAATTAAAATAACAATTCTCTTTTGTATGATTGATTGATACGGTTGACACCTCTCACCTGTAAATAGTTTCATATTCTTTCTGCATTAAAAACAAATAAACATTCTTCCCCTGACATAGCCTGCATGTATGTTTTGGTGTGTGCATTTGTGTCTTTTTTATTATTATTATTATTATTATTATTATTATTATTATTATTATTATTTACAGAAAATTTCAACATTATTTTGGGATTTTTCTGTCATTTTGTTTTATTTTGTAAAATGGTGCTGATGTTGCAGAGTTGTCCCTATCTTTTCTTTCTTTCTATCTAAACTATCCCTTTCTCTCCTCTCTTTCTCTCTATACTTCTCTCTTATCACCTTTCTTTCCTCTCTCTCTCTCTCTCCTCTCTTTCTCATTTCCGTTTCTCTTTCTTTCTCTCGTCTTCTCTTTTCTCTCTCCTTCTGTCCTCTATCTTTTCCTTCTCTCTCTTCTCTCCTTGTTTCCTCCTCTAGTCTCATTCTCTCTCTCACAGGTTCACATTACAGTAAACCTAACTTGTCTACCAAACACACTTCCTTGTCCCTAATGAGGTTTAATAGAGCACAACTTAAGATTCCTTATCTCACTAACAGCTAACTTTCTTCCCTAGTTCTTTCCTTCCCAACAATACTTATACAGAAGTTGTTTGTTTAAAAATGAGTCTATGTATATAAGAGTGTGTTTGTGTATGTGCACATGCATTTGTCTGTCTGTGCATAAAATAGCATATATAATAAGCATAAATTGGAACACATGTATATATCTACAAATTAGACACCAACGTGTATGTTTATGGAGTAGACTGTATTTATATGTACATATTGCTTATACACACACAGACACACATATATATACATAAGTGTGTCTGTGTGAAATCATGGTGTTTATATAGTAACCACTAAATTCATACTACAAACGTCCATCCTTCCACATTGTGGAAAGACTGTATTCATCAAAATCTTGCTTTCACCATGGACTTCTATAGCATGAAATACATTTTCCCATTAAATTCCATGTTCATTGATTTTCATGTAACATCAAAGTCAATAGTGAAGTTGGTTTCTCATTACAATAATCCATGTTACAAGCCCGATTTTCAGTAACATAACACCTCTTGTAACACACAGTGGATGCCTGTATATGTGTTTGTAACATATTTGAGATCACGACGAAGAATTTAGTTACAAGTCCTCATCCAGAAATGGTTCCAAGTTATAACCATTTTGCTTCACTTATTAATTATTCCTTTCCCAGTGAAATAAGCAACATAACAATGTTTTTGTTTCCTCCCGCCTTAAAACCCCTGAGATTTTACACCTAACTATCTAATTATCATCATTACCTTCATCTTTCTTCTACCAACATCTGTTTTTTGTTTACCCCCATGCTGATTCTTTTCATTGTCTTGTAGATTAGATTTGGTTAAGTCATAAGACTTGCAAATTTTCCTTTAACCTAGCCAAATATATATGGGTGGCTGCCATGATTAGTCTGTGAAGCAGAGAAAGTTCTGGTAGTTCTTACGTAATTCAGGGAACCCTTTGACTGTTGTGTATGTTGGCAAGTATCAGTTTTAATAAGGCTATGTATGTATGCATACATACATACACACACACACACAACTATGTGTGTGTGTGTGTATATATATATATATATACATGAAGAGAAAGAGAGAAACATGGTG
>NC_043009.1:49646411-49661411 GCF_006345805.1 Octopus sinensis | reverse complement strand
TTGTTATTTCCACTCGTTACATAATCCCAGACATTACCGAAATCTCACTCCTTTCATTTCAGCTTTGGCAGAGAAGTTTTACATATGTCTATAGTTATTTTTATTGCTAGCATCTCCAATGTTCTCTATCCTTAATATCAAGTTTTTAAAGATCATGCCAGCCACTTCCAAGCACAAACTTTGCTTTTGCAGTTTGCAAATAGATTTGAGTTTTCTTCAATCTGCAGATGCCGTCATGTTTTGTGGCAAAATTCTTCTGTAAGAAGGTTATTTCTGAGGTGAAAGTGTATGTTCTCCTCCCGTTTTATCTCGTACCAAAGTGATAGATCAAACTAGTAGTTCAGTAAATTGAAGAATTAATCTTTTTGTCTCTTATCGTTTAAGGTTTACCGGTTTCTACCGCTTTTATTTAAAAGCTCTGGAAATCCTTCTGGAATCACTTAAGAAGATTCTGCAGTAAAAAAAAAAAAAAAAAAAAAAAGAAAAGATAGATATAATAATAACATGAAAAACATACATACATAAACTTGCTTGCACGAGAAAGTATTTTCTCAGAATGCAAGACATACATAGAGAGATTTTCTTATGAGATTTATTACTGGCATGCAAGGATATGAGGAGAAAGGAAGGGGTTCAAGATAGTGATGGTAGTGGTAGTGGCGGCGACGGTGGTGGTGGTGGTGGTGGTTAAGTGAGTGGTGGGCTGAGATTTATTTATTGTTTTCTAACTGACAGCAGAGGTGCTAGTTGGCAATAGTTATGAGATTGGATAGGAGGAAGTGCGATATGTAGTAGCAGTGATTCTATGTGTATGTGCGCGGAGTGGGGAATAGTTGCATTCTTCGGTAACAACTTAGAATTTATCTTTGACTGACCTATTGGGTAACGCCAGCCTCTATTATTATTACACCGACTCTTTCTAGTTTGCAACTAACTCCCTATAACATTATGTTCTTTCCTAGTTGTTAGGTTCTATCCCTTTGCTATGGCGATGTATCAAGAAAGTAATTGAACTGAAATCATTTATGTATGTAGTTGTCGGAGTTGAAGAAGAAGAGAGGCAGGTAGATGTTTTTATGATAAGTGCCTGTCTAGATAGGTAAGTCTTACAACAATTGAAGCTCAGCTCATTAGTTAACTTAGTCCATTTACAAAGGTTCATTGAATCGACTCTGGTTTTCTAGTGCCAAGATTGTTGGTTGTTTGTAGATCCAAGTCAGCCATGACCCAACAGATCTATGATAAAGACGTTACTACCATGACCATCCTGTCTTTTTATCAAATTATAGTTTATCCAGGACATTAACAATGTGTCATTCCTGTTTTAAAGATGGTACATTGATTTTGAGAGGTCAATTGGCTGCTATTTCTAGCAAACCAGGCGACTAGTGGTTCCTTCATTGTTGTTCATAGCCTCAGATCAAATCATATCAAGCAACTCAATGATCAGAAGCATTCCAACCATGACCATCATACCATCATTGAAGCATGTTTGTGTAGCTAAGATTATATTATTATATTATTCAAGAAGAAGGCAAGCTGGCAGAATTGTTAGCATACCAAGCAAAATGCTTACCAGCATTCATCTGTCTTTATGTTCTGAGTTCAAATTCTGCTGAGGTCAGTACCTGTTGAGCATTCGGGGTCGATGTAATCAACTTAATCCCTCTCTCAAAAGTTCAGGCCTTGTACCTTATGGTAGATTATATTATCCAATGTCTCCTCTTTTTTTTTTTTTAATGAAAAAAAAGATTCTGTGGTATGGTTTGATGGGAATTTGGCTTCTATTTCTAGCAGGTCTCTCAATAGCTTCAGTAATGCTTAAATAAATGACAGATAAGTTTTTTTAGTTTTTTCCTGCATAGTATCCTGATTAATTTGAAGGTTGCCTTCCTTGTATGAAGGACCTCACTACCTATTCTCCAGCAGTAGACTTTTAATTGTCCTCCTCTACTGAGTGATATAACTAAAATGCTTGGATATGAACTCTTGACCCAGGAACTGATAGTCTAAATATACATCATCCACTCAGCCAACTGTATTATTACCAGGCTTCTTTTTTTTTTTTTTTTCATGTTTTTTTTTTTATTATTTTGTTAACCTTTTTGTAAAGACTCATCCTGACAGAAATGTCATGATTACCTGTTGTATCAGCTGGCTTAGTTTGGACTTTAATTAGTCATAATTAACCTTCTGTGTTTTATGTTTGTTTTTTGTTTCTATTGTTTTTTCTTTCTGCATAATAATAATAATAATAATAGTAATAATAATAATGGTATTGTTTGTTAATATGTAGAAAGGAGACTATTTTTATATCTGTTTCAGCATTGTTTTGTGTGTTTATGTTGTGGGTTGTTCATGTGAGTGCATTAAGCTTGTTACCCAAAAGGGTAGCTTTACACACACACACTCTCTCTCTCTCTCTTTCTCTCTCTCTCTCTTTTTCTCTAAGTCACATGGTTTGTTATGAAATGTATCATTATCACCACTTATACAATTACCACACCACACCTCCACATACCTCACCATGCCACACTAACCGCAGCACGGCATAATCCTCTCCTCTCATATTTATCACATATGTAAGATCTCCGGTTATATAACTTACCATCTGGATCACATAACTTATTTCTGCCTCTTATTAACAGATTAGAAGATATCAACAAACATGATCCGTTTTCTTGTATGAGAGTGCTGGATGTAGTGATGATGATGGTGATGGTGATAGTGAATAATAGATGTAGAGTTGTCCTTTCTGCAATATGAGATGATGATGATATTATTGTTTAGCCCTGTGTCAACCCTCACTGAACAGACACACCCATCGTTAAAGATATTCCACCCATGACCATCTCAGATTACATTACTTAATATGTCCTTCCCCCTTTTTTTTTATATATAGTGGGGTGTGGAAAAAACATGGTCATGGTTTCTAGTAGGTTGCAAACTCCTTTATTTTGGCTCATTTCTTCTGTAATAATGATTTCAAATTTTGGCACAGGGTCAGCAATTTCAGTGGATGGGTTAAGTCAATTGCATCATCCCCAGAGTTCAACTGGTACTTATTTTATTGACCCCGAAAGGATAAACGACAAAGTCAGTTGAGGCGGAATTTGCACTCAGAACATAAAGAGAGAGGGAATGCCACTAAGCAATTTGCTCAGTGTGTTAACAATTCTACCAGCTCTCCTCTCTTCTGTAATAATGATAATTATTATTATGACGATGATGGTGGTGGTGGTAAAAACAATTAGTGTGTTCTCTTAGACTGACATAAGATAGCGAATTTAAGGTTTATTCTATTTCCATGAAAGGCAAAGTTTGAGCCTGTTGGAATTTGAACACTGACTATAGATACTTAAATGAATGACTGGTAAGTTTTGTCCTTGGGTACCCTAATCATTATAACTTTTGTTAATTACTTTTGGGCATGTAGCGTGACACTTTAATTTCTAATTACATATAATAATCGTTTTTAACTTTGGATTAAAGCTATACACTTTCATTTTCAAGCAGAGTGGGTATTAGACTGATCTCAATATATGACTGGTATTGTTAGAGGAATGAAAAGAAAGTTTAACCCTATATTATTCAAGAAGAAGGCAAGCTGGCAGAATTGTTAGCATACCAAGCAAAATGCTTACCAGCATTCATCTGTCTTTATGTTCTGAGTTCAAATTCTGCTGAGGTCAGTACCTGTTGAGCATTCGGGGTCGATGTAATCAACTTAATCCCTCTCTCAAAAGTTCAGGCCTTGTACCTTATGGTAGATTATATTATCCAATGTCTCCTCTTTTTTTTTTAATGAAAAAAAAGATTCTGTGGTATGGTTGATGGGAATTTGGCTTCTATTTCTAGCAGGTCTCTCAATAGCTTCAGTAATGCTTAAATAAATGACAGATAAGTTTTTTTAGTTTTTTCCTGCATAGTATCCTGATTAATTTGAAGGTTGCCTTCTTTGTATGAAGGACCTCACTACCTATTCTCCAGCAGTAGACTTTTAATTGTCCTCCTCTACTGAGTGATATTATTCAAGAAGAAGGCAAGCTGGCAGAATTGTTAGCATACCAAGCAAAATGCTTACCAGCATTCATCTGTCTTTATGTTCTGAGTTCAAATTCTGCTGAGGTCAGTACCTGTTGAGCATTCGGGGTCGATGTAATCAGGCCTTGTACCTTATGGTAGATTATATTATCCAATGTCTCCTCTTTTTTTTTTTAATGAAAAAAAAGATTCTGTGGTATGGTTTGATGGGAATTTGGCTTCTATTTCTAGCAGGTCTCTCAATAGCTTCAGTAATGCTTAAATAAATGACAGATAAGTTTTTTTAGTTTTTTCCTGCATAGTATCCTGATTAATTTGAAGGTTGCCTTCTTTGTATGAAGGACCTCACTACCTATTCTCCAGCAGTAGACTTTTAATTGTCCTCCTCTACTGAGTGATATTATTCAAGAAGAAGGCAAGCTGGCAGAATTGTTAGCATACCAAGCAAAATGCTTACCAGCATTCATCTGTCTTTATGTTCTGAGTTCAAATTCTGCTGAGGTCAGTACCTGTTGAGCATTCGGGGTCGATGTAATCAACTTAATCCCTCTCTCAAAAGTTCAGGCCTTGTACCTTATGGTAGATTATATTATCCAATGTCTCCTCTTTTGCAAAGTTGCAAAGTTCAATTTACACCCACGTGGTCTCATGTTCAATCCCACTGTGTAGCACCTTGGGTAAGTGTCTTCTACTATAGTCTTGGGCCAACCAAAGCCTTGTGAGTGGATTTAGTAGATGGAAACTGAAAGAAGCCTGTACTATATATATGTATGCGTGTGTGTGTGTGTCTGTCTGTCTGTGTTTGTCGTGCCCCCCCCCCAAACATCGCTTGACAATCAATGCTGGTGTGTTTACATCCCCGTAACTTAGCAGCTTGGCAAAAGAGACCGATGGAATAAGTACCAGGATTACAAGGCATAAGTCCTGGGGTCGATTTGCTTGACTTAAAGGCAGTGCTCCAGCATGACCACAGTCAAGTGATTGAAACAAATAAAAAAAAAAAAATAAAAAGAATATATTAAACATAGCTAGATATTTGTAAGCCAAGCTTTATTTATTGCTTCTACTCACTGCTACCTCAGAATAATGATAACAGAAAACTGTATCTTCAAATTAATTTTCACATCATTGTTGATATCTGGTGATGAGCTCCACTAAAAGGTGTTGTTGTGACTTATTAGTAGAAAAATAAGCCATAAAACATGTTATTATTGACTGTTTCAGACAAGTAAAACCTGCAGCTATTTTACAATGACATCCTACACTTTAACTAAAGAACAGCGTGTGCTGGCTTCTTAAGGATGACTCCTGTTACTTCTCTTTTTCTTATGTTTCTACGTTTTCATTGTTACTTAACAACTACTTAAAATTCCTGTAGATACACATACTTGGTTTCTTTAGACTAAGTGAGCCTCTGTGTAGTTCCTCGATCTGCTAGAAATTGAAGCAAGATTTCTCATGAATCATGTCTTACTACTTTGAAAGAAATAAAAGAAAATGTTGAGCAGTCGCTGTCCCAGCTATATTTTGCTTAATAAAATGAAGATGGAACAGTTATTACTTGACTGACCTTGATCATAGATCTGGTCAATCTGGGTGGATCTTGAGCTAAATGGCAACAACAATTGTTACTAGATATGTGCAATTTTATCATGCTCATCAGTGTACTGCTAGAACATTTTAAAAGGCCCAGTAGTTAAAGGCAACACACACACATACACATAGATGTATGTGTGTATGTATTTGAAGGCAGTGTTCCAGTAGGGCTTTGATCTTGATGGTTTACCTATTGTAAACCTATGATCATAGGTGTTCTGGGTGTATCTGTTGTCTTTTTGTATATCATGGACTACATTGCCAAGTGTGTGTATTTTCCCTTTTTCCCTATGGTGTGATTTGATGGAAATTTAGTTGCTATTACTAGCAGGTTGCGTGAGTGACCACATGGAAGTTCCATCACTGACTTATTTATTTATACATTAAAGAAACAGCTCATTTCAGTGTTATCTATGACTTGGTTTACAATTTCCAGTAGGAGGAGATGTTTCATGCACTTCACTTGACTTGTAAGTGTACTTGGCAAAGGCATGAACATCCTAACATTTCACATCTTCATACCCAACCTCTCCCCTCAAAAAAAAGAAAGAGGAAGTAAAAATACTTAAGGTTTTATATGTATATTTATGTTATAAACTTGTTTTAGCATTTCTGGTGCATTAGAATTGGTCTAATTTCTGAAGTTCCATCCTTTTGGATCTGATTTCTTGCTTTCTATACTAAAGATCATTTCTTTGCGTATTAAGTCATCTACTACTACTACTGTTGTGGCTAGACAAAATTAATGATAATAATCGTATTGTATCATATTGTAATTCTCCTTTCCCTGTATGTGTATACTGACACCAAAGCTTTTCTAATAGCAATTTCCTCTTCAATACTCAGGCACCCCCACAGTGCTGTTTATGTAGAAAGAGGAGTTGGTTTTATTTGTTTATATTTTTGCAGAATTTTAGTTTCTTTTCATCTATTTATTTATTTATTTATTTGTTTGTTTTTGTTGTACATTTGCCCTGCTTATTGGCGCAGCAAAGTAACTGGACTCTTATTTAAACTAGGAACCACGAGAGTAAGTAGTTTAGTTTTTATCAGGGACAACTATAAATACCTCTTGTTCTTGTCTTCTCTCCCTTCCACCCGAATAATTAACACTGCTGATGACAAGTTCCACTAAGTAACATTACATCATCATCATCAGCTAAACTATATAATATAGCCCTGGTCTCAGCTAAACAACAAACTACAAGCAAATTGCATTAATTCACTATTTATAAAAGTTCAACAAGCGAAGTTGTCTTTGCTCTGCCCTTCTCTCTCTCTCTCTTCTCTCTTTTTCTCTCCCTCTATCCTCTCTCTTTTTCTCTCTCTCTCTATCCTCTGTCTCTCTCTCCATCTCTCCCCAGATAAGCTATTGAGATATGCCATCAGATAGAATATCCTGGGAATGGAGTGGTGGCAGAGAATAGAAAGATTTATTTATGTATTTATCAAACAACCTAATTTGTCCCTCAAATACAGCTCTTTATATATATATATATATATATATATATATATATATATATTTATACACACACACACATCTTTCCATGGCAAAGGAATTTGGAACCTTGATTACAAGGGGTCAGCCTGCTTCTTCAATCTCCTCTTTCTCTGGTTACTTACAGTAGACATAGAATGGTAGCGGTGAAAGTCGTTAGTAGCTGTTTTGATGGTTCTACTTGTGTTGGTGAGGTGATGGTTGTAGTTATAGCAGTTGTAGCGGTTGCCAGTGGTGGTGGCCAGAATAGTCATGGTCTGTTAAACATGATCTCGATGAGGCCTCATCATTTTCCAACTGTCTGCATCAGAGAATATTTTGGGTGTAGCAATATTGTCAGCAAAATACCTCCAAATTTCCAGCACATTTCTGCTCTTCGCCCCTGCTTCCAGCTCTTCCCACCAGCATAGGAAGACAAAGAGAGCCAGACAGACAGACAGACTTACACTCAGGTCTCTCCTGTACATGCCTTTCTTTTTCTTCTGACAGTGTTTTAATGACTGCCTCATTAAATTTCCTCATTAGGTGAAGAGTGGGTTGGTGAAAGTAGAGCATTGCAAGGCCTGAGCACATCATAATTATGAGGACATTGCACTGTTCTACCCCTGCCTACTTACCCCTCCAACCCAGTCAATACCTTATTTCCAATGTTTTCATTTTGATATTTTTATTTTTTATTTTTCTGAGAGTGACATTGTATAAATCCATCAATCAAGAATGCTGATACCAAACTATTTTTGCAATGTGTGTGTGTGTGTGTGTGTGTGTGCATTCTTGTGAGATGTGTTTCGCTTTGTATTTGTGTCCATGAATGCGTGCATTGCATGTTTGTATGTGTATATGTGTATGCTTGTATGTGTATATGTGTATGTTTGTCATCTGTATTTTTTGTCTTAGGGGAAGTGTGCTGAAGAAGAAGCTCTCCTCATGACAACAAAACTTGTTTGCAGGGGTGTGTATATGTATCAACATACAAAACATGCACACACATAAACACACGTGTGTGTGTGTGAAAGGAGTGAGCATATTCATTGAATGTCAAACCACACTCTTTTCAGATTAGCATTCAAGATTGTAAATCATTACATGCACACATTGTGTGTGTGTGTGTGTGTGTGTGTTGAATTGCTTTCAACTTTGGTTGAATATATATTAGTAAGCATTGATATACTTAATCAAGTTGTAGATATTTTAGTTTTAGGAAGAGAAATACAACTCTTGTTGTATCGAATACTCTTTTTCTGATCAACTGTTTTTTAGTACCAAGTTGATCTTAATGTCACAATCAATTTTTATGGAATTCACTGTTATAGCAATAGTCAGTCACTCATCTGGGCCAAGGCAAAGCTTAACCTAGCTTTGTTGCAAATGGCAGTATTTGATGACTAACCATTGTTAGACGTAGCAGAGGTAGGCACTTTACGCATTTTCACACAGATATACATACATGCCTACACATACATATACACATTCATATTTATGTCATATATCAATATGTATGTCTGTCCATTTGTACACATATAAACGTTTGTGTAGAAATAAGGGTTGCTCTTCTTTAGTCTTCCTTACTCTTCTTTATATACTCACAACCAACACACATTTTGTTATTGTAGGCTGTTTCAATATGGTTGGGAAGGGCTGTTCTGGCTTTCATTGCTGTTGTTTGCTTATTTTTCTTTAGTTCTGCTTTGCTTTATAATATTCTTTCTTTCTTCCAACCACAGTCTCCTTGCTTTGGTTTTTCTGCATCTGTCTTGTCACAGTTCTTTCTTAGATGACAGCAACAACAGCAATGATGACAATGACAATTAGTGCAAAAAAGGCAACAATAATGGCAGGGAAAAGATTATTATTATTATTATGATTATTATTGTGGCAAGATGGCAGAATTATTAGCACTGTGGGCAAAATGCTTAGAGGTATTTTGTTTGTCACTATGTTCTGAGTTCAAATTCTGCTGAGGTTGATTTTGCCTTTCATCCTTTTGGGGTTGATAAATTAATACCAGTTGAGTAATGGGGTTCGATGTCATCGACTATCCCCTTTCCCACAATTTCAGGCCTGCTGCCTATAGTAGAAAGACTTATTATTATTATTATTATTATATTATTATTATTATTATTATTATTATATTATTATTAGTACTACTACTAGTAGTAGTAGTATTATTAGTAGTATTATTATTATTAGTAGTAGTATTATTAGTATTATTATTATTAGTAGTAGTATTATTAGTATTATTATTATTATTAGTATTATTATTATTATTATTATTATTATTATTATTATTATTATTATTATTATTATTAGTAGTAGTAGTAGTAGTAGTAGTAGTAGTAGTAGTAGTAGTAGTAGTAAGGATATATAAAAAGAAAGAAAAAGGCAGGTGTGAATTTTCTGCAATGCAGTGTGCTGCTTAACTGGAATATGAATTATGAGGGGAACAGAAAATTAAAATCTACTACTACTCCTACTACTAATCTGGTTGACTACTACTGTGGTTGATTCCACTGTTAAAGATAATAATGGTGATAAGAATTTGTGTGTGTATGAGTGGTGGTGGTGGTGGGGAGTTGTTTCCATATAAGATTTTTAGATAGTGGAATAAATAATGTGAGTTGGTGACATTCATATCTTCTCCTCGGGGAAGCGGTTCCAGCTGAGAATCAATGCCAAAGTCATTGATTAGCAAGGATAAACTCCAAACACTTATGCTACACCACTTATTATTATTATTATTATTATTATTATTATTATTATTTATTATTATTATTATTATTGTGGTGGTGGTGGTGGTATTGTGCGATGAAGATAGTTTGAAAACAGTTCTATTACCAGTATTACCAGGTGGATTAATGCATGCGGTGTTGTTACTAGCAGGAATTCATAGTATATTCATGGATGATAGCGATGAGGGTGATGACGAAGGTGGTGATTTTGAAGATAAGGTTTCTCATTTTAAGTATTCCCTGAAGATTTCTGTATACTTTTGGATCTGATATATAGTTTGTTTTTGTTACAGACGAAAGAAAGGCTACTACTAAACAGACATAGTAGAGTTTATATTTATTAAGATACAGCTAATGAATCACTCTGTTGTTGAATTCAGGCTCGATGTTGCCTGAAATACCACATGCAGTGAATCATCACCTGTTTCTTACAGTTTATAACGTAGACCTGTAGTATTGGCATCAACGAAATTTTAAGTAAGACAGAGCTAAGTTATACTCAGATTCAGTCCATTGTTACTAAGTATTTTTTTTCTTGTAGTTTTTGCATTGCATGTATTTTAACCAAAATTGAACTGAATTCAGCAAAGGAGTGATTCACCAGTTGTTTTTTTATTGATGTAAACTGTAAGGTGCCGAGGTCGACTTTGCCTTTAATCTTTTCGGTGTTGATAAATTAAGTACCAGTTGTGTACTGAGATCAATCTAATCAACTGGCCCTCTCCCCCAAATTTCAGGCCTTGTGCCTTGAGTAGAAAAGAATTGACATAAACTGTACATATATGCAGTGAATACTTTTCCTTTTGTGGTGAGCAAGACTACTCCTTTTTATTGGTGATTGGTGCTTCCTCTCTAGTGCTGGTGCTGTAAAAATGCACCCAAGACACACTCTAAAGTACTTTGCAAAAGATCAGAGAAAAGGCAAGGTTGTAAGATTCCTGTAGTCCTGTCTTGCTGAACCCTGTTCAACCACTCTGGTTGGTGCTGTGAGAAAATGTACCCAGCACGCTCTGTGAAGTGGTTAGCAATAAGAAGGAGAAGCAGCCAGCCATAGAAATGATGTGTACTCTCAATAAGAATAGGCTTAGCTTGTGACAACCTATGCCAGCATAGGAAATGGATGTAAATTGATGATGATAGCATTTTGTGTCTGCTGAAGAGACATTACTGTATATAGTTGTATTCGCTTTTTTTTCTTTTAATTAATGATTTTTTAAATATTTCCATATTAGTCCTTTAGTAACATTGTTTACAAACCAACTGTCTCATCTTCAGCATGAAGTGACTATAGTAACATGTTGATAAATTTACTTTAGTATATATGAAGCAAGGGATCATGGGAATGATCTTGTAACTGCTGAAGATAAGAATAAGAAGTTCCTGAAACAAAAAGGACTTCAAAAAAAATAATTGAAAGAAATATAAATCTTGAATAAAAAAAAAAAAGTCATAGCTCCAATGTGTTTAAAAGAAAAGCTCTTCTCTTTTATACATACAAAATATGTGTGTGTGTGTGTACACTCACACGCCTATATATACAATATGTTTATATAACTTTCTATAGTTTATATAATATTTGTGTGCCCCTTTTTGTTTGAGAACGCAGCCTTTCCTACTCCACCTTCATTCCTCCATCAATCCCCAACTCCTTCCTCACTATTACTTCAGGGTAACTGCTTCATTCATTCAATGATAAACTGATATTCCATATCCATCATCACCACCACAACCACCACCACTAACAACCACAACAACAACAACTATTTCCATATTTCTTGTCTTCTCTTTCACCCTTTTCATGTCTGTCCCTCTTTCATCCTTATCACTCGCTTACTCCCTGTTTAAGTTTCTTTTATGTACCTTGTTTCATTTTCCGACTTTCAAATCTTCTCTCTTCTGTACACATCTCCATCTCTCTCTCTTAAATAAATTTATATATGTACATACATACATATATATATATATATATATATATATATATATATATATATATATATATATATATATATATATATTAGTCTTCAGTCTCTTTTCCCCTGTCATGCTAGTTATGCTCAAATACCTGAATGTGTGTATATGTGTGTTGTATATATGTGTCGTGTGTGTTTGTATATATATACACACGTGTATTTTTCAAGTCTCTTTCTCTTCCCCCTCTCTATATTCATCTCTATATCTCTTCCTCCTGCTCACCCTCTCCGTCTTACCTACCATATCACTCTTCGCTTTTCCTCCCCCTCTTCTCTCCCCCTGTCACCCTAATCACTGGTCTCCGACATATCTTGTGGCATTCTTTTTAAGTACAGGTTGTTTTTGCCTCATTATACTCTGCACGCATTCCACCGTGAGCACAATGAAGGAACTTATTAGCTTCTGTGACTGTTTCTTCATTTTTGATAACGAACATATCTGGAAAATTCCTTGAATGGAAAGGAATGAATGAAAGAAAGTTCGCAACAGACAAATGAAGGCACAGACTCCTCTCTTTCCAGTTGCCTGCTGCCAACCTTCACCACTACTATCTTAAGTATTACCTCCACCTCCACCTCCACCACTGCTATTGAAGGCTTCTCTACCATGGCTTACCTTATCCGCCACTGTCTGTGCCGCTATCTTAACCACTGCTCTCCGCCACCTCATTTCCTTTTTACACTCATCGGCAATCTCTTACTGTTTCTTCCCTTCTTTCTCCCCCTCGCTCTGTGACTTTGCTGTCTATCCATAAATCCATTTTATCCCTCTCTCCATTTATCTATCTATCACCGTTTGTCTTTATTCTTACTCTCTCTCTCTCTCTCTCTCTCTCAAATGATCCTTTGCTCATTTGTTCATTCCTCCCCTTCTCATTACTCCACACCTCCCTATATGTGTGTATAGTAAAATTTGAACTTCAGACTGCTTCTCTGAGTTAAATCTTAATCTCTCTCTCACTCACTCACTCACTCTCTCTCTCTCTCTCCCCCTCTCTCTATCAAATGTGTTTGTGTGTGCCACATACTTATACACACACACAGTTTTATTGTGTTCCAGATCTAATTTTCTTTTCAGTTTCTTCTTTAGTCTTCTTTGTAAAATATACTTCTTCATTTTTACTACTGTCATTTTCGTTTCCATTTTTTTTTCTCCCTATCAAAATCTAAGAGTTATTTTCTGCTTGGTTAAAAGTTCATATTCTCTAAGAATACAAGACAAAAACGAAACAGCCATAATAACAAATGTTAGAAGCAGCAGCAGCAACAACAACAACAACAACAACATTTATAATATCTAATGATGATAATAATAACAATAGGAAAACAACACAATGACAATTATATCAATAAATAATCATGATGATGATGATGATGATGATATCAACTGAAAATGCTTTTAATATATATAAAAAAAAAGAGAGAAAATTCTTGTTTCCCAGCAGACAAGTGTACTTACTTATAAAGGTTTTGTTTTTGTAAAGCCTGAAACTGTAATAGACAGTCACTAAAACAAGTATTTTTAACAAAAAAATGTTTGCAAAAATCTAAGAACAGAGCTGAAAACAGAAACAAAAATTAACCCTTTGACTAGCATCTTTATTTATTTTGAAATGTCTTCCTGGGTACTGGCAGCAATGGAAATTCTATTGTCTTGAAGAATGAGACACAGCTCTTATCCTAATGAAT
The DNA here is from genome assembly GCF_006345805.1 of Octopus sinensis. NCBI lineage: Eukaryota > Metazoa > Mollusca > Cephalopoda > Octopoda > Octopodidae > Octopus > Octopus sinensis. The sequence goes on along the minus strand of NC_043009.1, from coordinate 49,647,885 downwards.
AGGAAGAAATACTTTTTGTTTCGTTAGTATATAGCCTAAACAACTTACTGTTAATTTTCTTGGAATTTATGAAATAATTCTTGTCATAGATAATGATGATGACGATGATGGTGATGATGATGATTATCATCACCACTGTCATCATCATTATTTGTCATTTGTTCTCACATATTGGCATAGGTTTGATAGATCTGCAAATACAGTAACATATTTCATAACCTAATGAATTGTTTCTGGATCAACAAATTGATAACAAAGGAATTTGCATCAATCATGAAACCTTCTACTGCTTAAAAAGCAACAGCCAAATCTCCCTCAAATCATGCCTAGGCTAAAAAAAAACTGCTGATTCATTAGGTAATATAGTTCTGTGTAGACTTTGTTGAGAAAAACAATGGGATAGCTGTCACTGGGGTACCTTGGTTTATAGGTTTCCTTAACCACGTCTGACCTGGGATATTTTATATCGCTTTTTATATTGCTTGTACCTAGTTTAGATAGTTCCTGATTTTCTTTTAATGGTTGTAGTAATCTCCATACAACAAGTGGTAGATACTAACAAGCCAATGCTATTTCTAAGTCTGTTCACTTCGTTCGATTATTTTCACTTTATCTTTTGAGTAAAAATAAAAATGCATATAAGTTAGAAAATCTCTATTCTTCTGCCCTGAAAAGATAGCGCTTTTTTCTCCCCAGACAAAATATACCAATATTTCTAAGTAGATCAGATTAGACATAAATTACCTAAAATAAATGAAATGATTTTGCAGTAACAATACATCTTGAGGAATCTCATCTCAGAAATTCCAAACCTACAATTGCCACAAATAGCACACGCATGCACACACACACACACACGCACATGTACGTATATGTTAAACGTATACTTTTGAAGATATTCTCTGAGATAATGGTTAATTTCCAGTTGTTAACCATTATTGTTCTAGCTCCGTGAGCAAAAACCGAATTATAATGTGCTCGTCATCACAATCAACATTTTAATGGCACTAAAATAGCTGATAGTCAAAATTACTTTGTTCATTGAAATTTGGAAATATAATTGGTCATGTTTTAGGACTTTTAAATTAAATAATGCTCAGGAGCTTTTAATCACAGTTTTCTCTCTTTTTCTCTATCTTGTTTAACTTTCCTCATTAATAAATACAGCAATGTTTTGCTACACATTAACTCTACTCTTGTTCTTTGTTTTGAAAACTGTGATGAAGAATAATGATGATGGTAATAATAATGATAATAATAATGATGATTACTATTATTATTATTATTTGTTAAATAATAATAATGATAATAATTTGTTTAATGATTAAGCAATAAAGCATGCAAATTTGTCTGGTATGAGAATACATCACAGTAATTACTTTTGGATATAAACCAAAGGCTGTTAGATAGCTTGTGTGCGTGTGTGCATGTACAGTGTTATAAGGGTTGGTTTTTATGTAGTCCCCATTGGGTC
>NC_043009.1:49598911-49641411 GCF_006345805.1 Octopus sinensis | reverse complement strand
ATTTTAGTCTCTTGCCTCTTTATTTCTCTCCATTGTTCACTGATCTACAGAAGGTTTAGGATCAGTGCTAGTACTGGTTAAAACAGTGGCACTTCCCTAGCCTCCCCTTATTACAAGCCCCACTCCTGTAAAAACTAACAGGTGGTGCTAGTGGTGATGATGGTTATGTTTATGGTCAAAGGATGACATACAACATAGAAAACCCAAACTTTGAACATCAGGTACAAATATTCTGCCTAGCCCCCTGTTTGTATTTATTTAGTTTTGTTATAAACCATTCACTATTTATGGCTTATTTATGAGCCACACTAAAACAGCTCACCCCTATACACTCTTCTTTGCCTATTGCCCCCTGTTGTCTTACTCTTCTATCCTCTGCTTTTATTTTTCTCACTTTAATAAGAAAAGAAGGATGGACTCCAGGTGAAATACTTAAAAAAGAAATGAGATAGTAAAAACATTAACCACCACAATTGGTTGGGTAGCATAGGTGTGTACAGACAGCTAAGTGGTTAAGAGGTATGATTCACTGTTGTGAGGCCCCACCAACCCCTGAGTTTGTCTGAACCCATTGCATGTCTTCTTGATAAATAGTATCAGTGAAACTGTGGTAAACTATATCTCTAATTCAAAAGGACCAGCTTTGTCAGATGAAGGCAGTGTCACAGTGAGTTTGCTTGAGGATCATAATAAAAGTTGAAATGTATGTGGAATACTCGGCCACTTAGTCTAAAATAAAAATGAATAAAGAAATAGTTCTGTTTAATGAAATGCAAATGAGTTAAGAGAAATAACTCAGGGCTTGTAGTTGTAGCAACAATGACAAATAAAGGTATGTTAAATATTACACAAGATAGATTCTTCATCATCATCATCATCATCATCGTTTAACGTCCATTCTCCATGCTAGCATGGGTTGGACGGTTCAACTGGGGATCTGGGAAGCCAGAAGGCTGCACCAGGCTCCAGTCTGATCTGGCAGTGTTTCTACAGCTGGATGCCCTTCCTAACGCCCTTCATTTATTGAAATTATCCCCACTTCCAGGGATCGTAAAACAATTGAGAAGAGGAGATAATCGTGAGAATTCTCCAAAATTCACACAACATTAAGGAAATAAATCTGTCTGAAGCAAAAGGACAGCTATGGCTGTCCTTCCTAGATAAGCATTGTCAGCACTGGATATGTTTGCAGTCTTATTGGATGTTAGCAATATAGCATATTATACATGAGATTGCTCTGATCAGTTGACATACTTTTGAGGCTTTTTACATATAGAAACTGTTATGAAGAGTAGAATTTTAGTTAATATAATAATTAAGAAATATGTTGTGTATGTGTGTGAAAAATTATATTTTTGTGTTACAGTCTATAAAGCCAGTGTTATTTGTATCCTATTATGCCCCGAAATGTTATGGATTGATAAAATGTGGATCAGACTAGGAGTGTATAAGAACTGGGGTCAATATAATCGATTAAATCCCTTAAAAATGGTGCCCCAGCATGAACGCAGTCAAGTGGCTGATGCCAGCAAAAAATATATCTGAGAGGGAGAGAGAGAGAATGTGAGTGTTTCGCAGATGATTACATAGGTTGAGTTGATATCTGGGTTCCAATACATACACACTGCTATATATAACTGTCTAAATCATGTTGTAGAGGTGGTGGTGATGTGGTAGCAGTGTTGTAGTAGAGGGGATGAAAAAATAGTTGGAGGTAGTAGAAAACAAAGAGTATAGAGTGGTGGGATGAATAGAGAGAATGAGAATTACCTGAAATGTAGAAAGATCTCTCTCTGTCTCTCTCTCTCCCCTGATTTGGTTGATTAAATCAAGTTGAAAGAGCTTTAGACTGGTTTTCCAGGTCACTTGGCCTTTATCATTATTATAAAAGCTGAGTAAAAAAAACAAACAAACCCTACCCCCAAAAACAAATGGTAAAAAGATTCATACGACATGAGTGCATGATTATTTCACATGTATGTATGCAAACATGTATGCATGCAAATACAAACACTGCTTGCGGGATTTTATTAAATGTTATATACATCTTACCTATACCACTTCAGTAAGGCATTAAAGGGTTAATAATTGTGAATGGGTATCTTTTGTATATGTGTTTATATGGGAGTGGTGTTTATCTGTTGTTGTTTAGCCCCAGGTCAGCTGTGATCAAGCTGACCTTTGATCAATAGCACACCAGCTTTGACCATCTTGTCTTACGTGTAAATATAAGGAATCCAGTACCACATTTCTAAGAGAAATACACTGTTATTTGGAGAATATTTAACTGCCTTTTCTAGGAAGATGAACAACCACATAGATTTCCCCAATGATGTGAAATATATATATATATAATATATGTAATAGAAGCATATATCCATGGGAAAATGCTGTATTTCTGGCCCTATCAACTTTTACCACAACGTAAAACAGTTAGTGAGTATCTCAGTGGTTGTTCAAGTTGCTAGAAAAAGCTGCCAGTTCTCCTTCATACTACACCCTATCATCTTAGAAAGAGGAAGGCCTGGATATACAAAAAGACCAGCTGGAGCATATTTGATTTTTATGTCTGTAGGATGATGCCTAACTAACCTGTGCGAAGCTCAATGATGACTTAAAACTCACAATGAGAATGTCCACTGTCATCATCTTTATCATCATTTTAACTTTTTTTTTTTTGTTTTGTTTTGCATACTTGTGATGATGATGATGATGATGATGAGCTTAGGTACATTCAAGGGACACCTTTTATAGTTCTAACCTTTCTTTTGAATCCCTTACAAAATGAACCGAAGGGAAGCAATTTCGATTCGCCATTGATAAATATAAGCCTTTTATGAATAATACAAAACTCGAGTTCATATAGTGTAATTATGTATACATGTATATGGTCTCATGTGTTTATATATATATATATATATATGTGTGTGTGTGTGTACGTGCACGTGTAACATACATAGACATATACACATGCAAAAGAAAAGGTGATATATTTGATACATGCATAAACATCTAAACTAAAAAGTAGGTTAGAGAAATGTTCTGTATTTTGTGTGTGATGTGAATACGGAAAAATAAGTTATACTTTGTATGAGTGAGTGTGCATGCATGCATGTATGTATGTATGAATGAGTGTGCGTGCAAGCATGCTCGAATGGATACAAAAATCTGTCTATAGTAATGTGATGTTCCCCTGTGGAGAGAGGGATATCATTCAGTGAGTGTCCCAGTTAGATTAATTCAACCTATTCATTGCAACCATTAAACTCTGATGCCCCAACCCTGACATCCTCTTTTTACCTCCTGTACCATCTTCTCTTTTTTCTGCATTATTATTATTATTACTATTATTTATTTTATTTATTATCATTACTTTTTTTTTGTGTACTTCATTCTTTCATCCTAATGAGATATCTTCAGGTCGTTATTGGCTCACCTGGCCAACTTGAAAGCAATATCCTGAGCAGGACAAGCGTGTATTAGATGGGTCACATTTGACCTTTTCTCTTCGTAACCGAAGCTATGATGTTTATAGTGTTACACTGTACCACATGAAAGAAGAAAGAACTTAGGAAAAAATAAATGTTGTGCGTGTACATGTATTTGCAAACTGTGCTTGTGTGTATATATTTGCATTGTATGTGTATACATACCTATGTACATACATGTGTGTGTGTATTATACACATACATATAGATAAACCCTCTGGAATAAATTCTTTCTCTCTTTTGTAAACTCCAGTACACCTAGCTCTCTCATTCTCTTTTGCTATATATATATATATATATATATATATATACATACATATGTACGCAAGTCATGCATACATATGTACTAACAATATACATATATTCTTCTGTGTAGTGTATACAAACACATTTTGAGAGAGGAGGGGAGAGAATATGATGTACCCCTCACAATATATCTCACAATCAGTTCCAACCTTCACAGTTTCAATTCTGTTTCACAACCTTGCGTGTGCATGTATGTAAGTATGTGCGTGCGCACGCACACACACACACATGCATTTTTGATTAAAAGGCAAAATTAATTTTAGTAAAATTCCAAAGGCTCCACTCCAAACACCTTGCCACCGCCCACATCATTGGTCAATGTGGGAGCCTCTGCATTGTTGCTTGACCTGTTACAAATGGCAGCTAAACCTCTCTCATATCATCTCTTACCAACTTAACAAAGCAAGGACACAGTTATTGAACAGTGTCCTTAGTCCTTGATATAATATATATAGACTCCCAGATGGTCAATGCTTGCCATGCCTTTGATCACAGGTCCACTGGATCAAGCCTGACCTGAGGCTAATATTAATTCTCCCACTCCCTTTCTCTTTCTCTCTCCCTCTCTCTCCCTCTTCTTCACTCTCCTCTGCCTACTTGGCCATTCAAAAACCTTTCATGAAGTCTAATTTAGCTTAGAGGGTACTCATGCTTGCTTGCATGAACATGCAATCACTCTCACACACACTGATTCTTGCACATATTCACATACACCCACTTTCTCTCTTATACCCATACTGTCATGCTCTCACACACCACACACAAGTGGAGATATAAATGGCCACTATGTGTGTGTGTTTGTGTACATTGGAATGAAAACATTTTCCGTTTCATGTTCATTTCTTATAGTGTCCCATACTTCAAAAAATTTGCCACCACCCTAACCATTTTCCGTACCACCACATCCACATCCATATCCACAGCCACACTCTGAAATGCACCAACCCTAACTCTTCATCATCTGACTCCCCACCATACCTCTTGTATTATTAGACATGTTGTATACCCCTTGAATAATACAGCTAGTTTGAAATAAACTATGAGAAAAAGAAGAAAAAAAACCATGGAGACCATTAGCTACATTTTCTGGTTAAGGGGTCTTTGGTTGTCAGAGGTATAGAACAGGACGTTTTTGGAGATGGTGTTGGGTGTGGTGGTATTGATGGTGGTGGCAATGGGGGTGATGTTGATGGTGATAAATGGTGGTGGTGGCACAGTAATAAATCAGCTTTATAAAAGAATAGTCTGGCTTTTCAGTTTCACATAATTCTCTTGAATATCTCCAAACATTAAAAGACTGCAGTATTTACATTATTTCCATTGTTGTTGTTGTATGTATACACACCACTTACATGTGTGTGTATGTATATTTGTGTATGTGCATATGAATAAATAGTATATGTATGGGTGTGTTCACATATGAGTGAAATACAAATATACAGGCAGGGACACATGTATTTTATGTTACACATACAGACATAAAGTTGAAGTCTATTGGGCTCTTTTCCTTATGCCTTGCCTTTACCCTTGTATTTACTAACAACTATCATCATCATCATCATCATCATCAATCACAGCACCTTCAACAGTCTCTTGTTAGATGAGACTGTCTCTGTAGTATTTTTCCTCCCCATTGTTATTGTTTTTCATTTGACTGTTGATGTATACAGCCTAGGGATTCAGTTTGTTTAGTTTTGATGTTCTTAAAAGTTTAAAGGTAACCGGCGTGGGGGTGTGGTGTGAGGGCATGTTTCGGCAGTTCAAAATGGTGGATGTCTATTGTGATAGTGAATTGATGAGATGACATTTAAGGCCCCCAGTTTTAGTTACTCACAAAACTAACTTGCAGCTTCATTCACTGTTCATCATCACTGTAATTTAAATACAGATAAACTGTATAATGTATTAAATCTACACAAATTATTAATTGAAGACACAACATTCCCTAGGAGATTTATATCTGTATGTTTATATATGTGTGCGACCATTGTGTGTGTGTGTGTGTGTGTGTGTGTATATATATATATATATAGAGTGCATGTTTATTAAATGATTTTTATCTAATTAACTAAAAAAATATTATTTAAATGTTGTTGTTTTATAAAACTTTTTTTTTTCTAGTAGCTTGTTAACCTTTTAATAACCATAGTTAATTAACAAATAAAAGTTATTAAAAATTATGTTTTGCATAATTTACAAATAAAGTTGAATTCAGTTTGAAAAAAATATAGAAGATGTAATTATCTTGAAATTTTAACAAATCTTTTTTTTTTTTTCTTCTCCCCTGCCATTTTTTTTGTTTTTTTTAGTTCTTCCATTTAATTTATCTGCTCACGTTATTAGTTTACTATTTTTAAAAATTTTGTTTTTTTATTTTGTTAAGTGCGAAAAATTGCAAGTTATGAGAACTGAATTCTAAAATTAAAAATAATTCCAAATGTTATTTATTATCAAAGAAACAATCACCAATTTTTATTTCTACATATTTTCACCCTCCTTTCTCCAAGGTTTACAGAATGTTCCAGGCTGGTGGAATGTTGCTTTGATCTCGCCAAAATAATATTTATTCCATCTTTGCAACTGCCAGCCTTAATGGAATTTCTTTTGAGACCTAAAATTTTTCAAAAACATCCGTATTCCAACAATGATGGTTCCAAGCTGAAATCTCTGTTACGGCTTCTGGCTGTTTTATATGTTTGCTGCAGTTGCAAATAAATAGCATCTCGACTACACTTTCGTTTAGACAAGTTTTTCCAGTGATATTTTCTGACAATATTTCAAGTGCTCTTCGATTGGCTGACTGGAACTGAGGAATGCAGTTCCGTCATTCCAAAGACACATCTTGTTGGGATCCCAATCTCTTTGAGAAGGCTGACGGTGATCGGGGAGTGGGGTGTAGAAATCCTCTCACAGACCTGTCCTCCCATCAGATCTGGAATGTGAATCATTGCTGCAGAGGCAGCAGTGGTAGGGGAAGGTAGGATAAGGTAGTGCAGAGTGGGGTAGGGTCGATTAGAGTGGAGGCGAAGACGAAGAAGCAATGCTGGTGTTGCTAGTTGCATTGTTGGTGCATTCCTTCCTTGCATATCTTCACAGGTTTGGAGTCAGTGTAGTAATGAATGAAATGGAATTCTGTAGTAAACAACAGTGTTTTCCTGTTATAAGGCATGCACATGCATACACTGCAAACACTGCAATACGCATACTGCATACTATACATGCACATACACACACACACACATTGCATTACACACATACATATATGCATTATATAAAGGTATATACACAGAGAGAGACAGTAAGCTGTAGAACTCTTATAAATATGCTGACAGTGATGGTTGTTTTAATGGACAACATTTTGTAAATAATTGCATTATTTATTAGCTTTTACCTTTAATTTTCTTCAAAGTATTTTAGTGTTTGTCTTCAAATAATTTTCTTTATTATTTTTATCTATTTTTTTCCACATCAAATAAACTTGGTTGGTTTTATTATTCCGCTTTTATTTATTTTTTTTGTTCTTGTTTTTGGCTCATGTAAAAAAAAATGAAATATAAAAAAGACAATCTCCTTAAAATTTACTTTTTCCAACATAAGTTGGTAGAAATGTCTTTTTTAGTGACAGTTAAATGTTATCATGGAACTTTACATTGTAAATACATAGTTTTCAATTCAAATAGGCGGCATTCATTAAAGAACATATATACTTCTTGTGAAATAATTTGGTGTGTTTGTGTGTATATTGGATGGGTAAGTGTTTGTGTATGTACACATATGAGTGAATCTTTGTGTATATGTGTGTGTGTAGAAATGTATATGTACAATATATGTATATTTGTGTGCTTATATGAATATTTATATATATATATATATATATATATATATGCCTCTTGTATACCTGATTTCTTAGTATGTGTGAGACAAAAGTTTATGGGACCAATCTTGAAATATATGTCTAATGGTTTGCTGTATCAAAAGAATTTGAATATTTGATCTTTTAATTGTTCAGTACACACATACACTCACATGTGTGGGAGAGAGAGAGAGGGTCTTGAATATTGATGTACAATGTATTTACATGTTTGTGTCGTGTCAGTAGCATATACACACACACACAATAGTTTTTATACTGTCAATTTAACAACTAAGTACTCAACTAATGCCATTGCTGAGCTTAATTCTTGATCAAAACACTGAACTTCTTATGTCCCCTGTTGATCTAACTGCAAGTAGTTGACCTTGAATGGTTGTTGTTTAGCTCAGATGAATCTAGGTTGAGTAGATCTATCATAGAAAACATTCCAGCCATATTTATCCAATCTTTTTCTGACACACACATAGTTTATTTCAGACTACACTATCAAATTCCTCCATTATATCATCTCTTTTTTCTGGTTCATACATGGAATGGTAAAGTTAAATGCTGTAAGCAGTGGTAGCACTATAAAACTGATGAACAAGTTGTTTTGGTGTCTGGCAAAGCTGAGTTCAGGCTAACCTTTTGATACAATTTGGAGATGGATGCAAGCCACTATACTGACTAGCTTAGATGGTTTCTGTGTAGCCATATTCTCTTCAGTGCCCATATATCCTCTAAATGTATTTTCAGATTCATATATATATATATGTGTGTGTGTGTGTGTATGTATGTGTACCTATGTATGCAATAAATATTTAGAGAGTAAGCTGTACAGGTATGGCATGTGGTTAAGAAGTTTACTTTACAGCTCTATGGTTTGGGGCTCTGGGTTCTGGTCCCTTACACTGCGCTTAGACAAGTATCTTCTACAATGACTTCAAACTGGTCGATTCCTTGTGAATGGACTTGAAGCCTATCGTATATGTAGCTGTTGAAGCCAAGCCAAATTCAGACCGGAACCTGGTGCACCTCTCTAGTTTACCAGTTCCAGTCAAGCTGTGTAACACCTGCCAGCATGGAAAGCAGACATTAAATGATGATGATCATGATATATATATATATATATATATATATATATATATATATATATTGTCTGTTTGTGTGTATGTGTACAGTATGTATATCTGTTAATGAGCATGAAGTTGTTCACAATGATGTGTACAGTTTCATAGATATCATCATCAGTTGATCAGAAATGCATTTTAACTTTAGAAGTCAATAGTCATTGAGCACGCGTGTGTGTGTGTGTGTGTGTGTGTGTGTGTGTGTGTGCATGGGTGTGTACACATTTATACATAAATGTAAAATTTTAGAATTATGAAGTCTTGTTTCAATTCAGTAGTTTGTCTGGAATCTTAAGATTCTTTCTTTTTTCACACTATTTATCACAAGAAAAATTTTTCCTATTTTTCTATCTCTGCTTTTTTGTGTTTGAATCTTTCAATCCCTTTTGTATTTGTAAGGGAATTGAAACCAGTGTTTGTTAGGGATCTCGTGTCTAATAACAACTCAATGGACAGTAGCAGACAGCTTTCTTAAATCTTTGACTGACTTCAAAAGGACAGTCTACTTCTCTTTGGTAAACCAAAAATTCCATGCCGAACTGAACTTCGTTAGCTTTTTGTCATTTATATTTTTAATTTTCTCATTATGACTGTCAGTGGAGCAATGTACGATCTTTGTCTTTCACTTCTTTCAATTCTGTTTCATTCTTCTCTTTCTTTTTACCTTTTTTTCCTCCTTTTTTCCATTCTGTGCCTTCTCTCTTTTATTCATTTTTCTCTTTTATCGGCTGCGAACCCCTTCCCACTCTTTTTTTATTTCATCTCCTTCCCTTTTATCTTTGCAGTAGGAACAAGGGTTGATCTAGACACAAAGATACTTGCTGAAGGAGTAGAGAAAAACTTAATTAGAATTGCTTTGCAGAATATCATCTGTATTATTTGTTTTATGTATTGACCTAGAAGTGATCTAAAGCAAAGTCAAGATTTGAACTCAGTTGCTAGTTGATCAAGTTTAAATCACTTTGTCTGATGCTTGTTCTATTGTTTCTTACTATTAAGATTAATAATAATATTTAATGTTATTTGTCTTTTCTGATCAGAATTTTTATTTATTTTATTTACTGTTTTACAATTGTTTCTCTGTGCTTTAATGACTTGGATAGTGTTTATTAGAATAACTGTTTAGTCTTAACTTGACCCAAGGTCACTGATATTTGCTAATTCCCTCCTCTCAAAACTATTGGTCAGGCAAAATGTTTAGCAATACTCTGTCTCTCTTTATATTCTGAGTTCAAATTCTGCTGAGGTTGACTTTGCCTTTCATCCTTTCGGAGTCGATAAATTAAGTGCAAGTTGAGTACTGGGTTTGGTTTAATCAACTAGCCCCCTGCCTTAAAATTTCAGGCCTTGTGCCTATAGTAGAAAGGATTATTATTATTATTATTATTATTATTCTGCAAGCTGGCAGAATTATTAGCATGCTGGATGAAATGCTTAACAGTATTTTGCCTGTCGCTATGTTCTGAGTTCAAATTCCACTCAGGCCGACTTTGCCTTTCATCCTTTCGGGGTCAATAAAATAAGTACCAGTTGAACACTGGGGTTGATATAATCACCTCATCCTCACCACACCCCTAGCTGCCCTTGTAGAAAAAACTTGAAATAATAATAATAATCATTATTATTATTATTTCTTCTTCATTGGGAAATATAGGGAAGTGAGTTGGGAAACATTTTAAGTGTATTTTGTATTTGTATATTTTTGAAATTTGTGTGCAATGTGTCTTCACCACCACCACCAGCATTTTTGTTGTAACAATATTTAAGCAACTCTCTGTTATCTCTATTACTACAGCTAAAATTATGTGTACATACACACATATATATATATATACATGTGTATATATGTATGTATCTCTATGCATTTGTGTTTTGTGGGGGACCAAACTGCTGTAAGACTACTTTGAACTAACCAAAGGGAAAAGAAATGCAAAACAAGCCGTCATTCCTCACTAAAAACTAAATCATTGTCTATATAGCTGTGTTGTTTGATTCCCTTTCCTGAGAAGAAGAAAAGAAATACATCAAAGTTAGAGATACTACATACCTACCAGAGAAACCACCAGCCAACCCCTAATATAAAATCTGGGTACAGACTGACAAGTGCTATAATAAGCAAATCATTTCATGTCAAAAGAAGACAGTGGAATGATATCTCTTACTCACTTTTCCTTCCTTCTCTATTACCACCAACCCCTTCAATACCAAACCCACACATGCTCTCTCTCTCTCTCTCTCTCTCTCTCTCTCCTCTCTCTCTCTCTCTCTGCCATCCTCCTCTCCTTTGGTATTTTTGTTATATTTTTTTCCAACTGCAATCTCAGGCAACCATCTGTAGAACTTATCCTGAATGGTTGGCGTTTCTGGGATTTCATTTTCTCAACACCCTGTTTCCACAAATTCTTCCATTTAAAAACTAGAAATAAGGGTAATGTTTAGTGCTGAAGCATAAATAAAGAAGGAAAGAATGAAAGAAACAAATCATACAGTGTGTGTGTGTGTGGGGGGGGGGATATTGGAGCCCCACCCGCACTTCTTACTAAACAGCATCGAGCCATTTTCGCTCTCCTTCATTTTCTCCCTCTCTAGTGCACCCCACCCTATCATACTCTCCTCCATCTATGCTTAACTCTTTAGCATTCAAATTACTTTCTCAAATACAATGCTTCTTTATTCACATTATTTTGAATTAATCAAGCATTATCTTGTAGCTTAGAGATTTTAATGATGTGATTGCATATTTTTAGAATAACATTGTAGGGTGGATAGATGTAAGACACTGGATTTGGTCAGTTTGAACATAAAACGTAGAATATTTGAATATTTGGGCCAAATATAGCCGGTTTAAATGCTACAGGGTTAAAGTTTGAACCATGTCCTTTTGTAATCTAAGTATTACAGGGTTACTTCTGATTTAAGTATATATAACCCTCTGGCTGCCAAAATAACTTGTTTTTATGTTCAGTGTTTCTTTAATTATTTTCTTTGGTTTCCTGTAACAACTATTTCTTTAACTAAACTTTAACACATTCACACACATACATGCATTTGTATGCGTACACGTACATACATGTGTGTGTGTGTGTGTATAGATACATAGATAAATAGATAAACACACACATTCAGAATCATGCACACTCATCTAAGTATATAAATATGATTACATATAGATTTGTGTGTGTATGTGTGTGTATGCATGTGCATGCACACAGTCCTTCACACTTGTCCTTCACACATGTAAACATGATTATGGTATAAGTAAATTTGTATATGTGTGTACATACATACATACACATATACATACATACACATATACATACATACATACATACACATATACATACATACATACATACACATACACATATACATACATACACATATACATACATACACATACACATATACATACATACACATATACATACATATATATATATATATACATACATACACATACATACATACATACATACATACATATACATCATCGTCATCATTACATTTAGTCTCACATTATTCACATACACTCATATATGCACATGGTTATTATGTCGAAGAAAATCACTATCTCCCCCCCCCCTCTCTCTCTCTCTCTCTCTCTCCACATATATAGACAGCATCAGGTGTTATAGAGTATTGCTGTAACAAACATTTAATAGCAAACAATCAGTTAAGTTTTCATGAAGTTTGTCAGTCTAGATTTAAAAAATTTTTTTTTATTATTGTAATTTATTAGTGGGTTGTAGATAAGGGGTTATTGTGGACATTTTTGTCATGAGACTCTTGGAAGAGGGTTCAGTAAAGAGACACATAGTATTGATGAGGAGGCTGGTGGTGGTGGTGATAATGATGATGGTATCATTGTAACTCCTGATTAAAATTGTTGATAGTAACAGCAAGCAGCGCAGTAGTAGGAAATGGAAGTGTTAGTGGACAAGGTTATCTTCCTATTATTAGCCATTAGTGGTGGTACTTTATTTCTTTTTTTTTTTTTTGCTTTCATTTATTTATTTCATTACTGATTCCTGTTTTCTCTTTTAATATTCATTTTGTATTTTTTTTTTTCAAATATTGTAAAATTGTTTAAAAAAAAAAAACCCCCAAAAAACAAAAAATGTTCTCTCCAGACAGAACTACCGGAAAGTGACTGGTGTTGAAAGTGGGGGTTGGGGGTGGCAACTGGTGGTAATTTTTCAATTTTTACACGGAAAATATTGACTGCAGACAGACATAGATATCATGTCGTCTTGGCTCACATGACTTTGGCTAGATATAAAGCAAAGTGCTCAAGATAATTGCTATAACTAACAGATACTTAAATTGATTTTTTTTTCTCTCCACCAACAATCAATATTCAAGTTACTTTTCCAAGTACTTTGTGTGTGTGTGTGTATTCATGTGGTGTGTATATGTGTGTGTATGTTTACTTCATGAACTCTTTTATTTGTTTATATATTTTGTTTATTTATTTTCGCCTTTAATCGTCACTGTCAGTTAGTACCTATTATGTTAGTACTTGTGGCTTGAGTACTGTCTTGAAACAGCATATAGTTTTAGTCTCATCATCATCATCATCATCATCATCATCATCTTTGTTATTGTCATCAAATTGTTCCACCACTATAATATTTTCATGTCTCAGTAGAGAGTTCTAAACAGCAAAAATCAAAGTCCCTTTTCAAATATTGTGACAATATCATGTCATGGAACCCCTTATTAAGTAGGAGGGAAGAAGCAATATAATTTTTGGTTCGATATAGATTTAATATGAATTGGGGTTTATGTTTGTAAATTAGGTTTGCACATATTTGAGAAGTAAAATAAAATCGGGGGGGAAAAAAAACAAAAAAAAAAATATTCAATTTGAAATAATTTGAAATGAAATGAGGAATAAAATCAAAAATCAAAAACAAATTAAATGTAGTTAATTTGATTTAATAACAAATATTGTATAATTTCAATGAATGATTAGCAATTTTGATATCTGAACAAGTGAGGGAGAAGTTGCAACATTCATGCTTTTCTTTTCTGCATTCACAGTAGTGTGAAGTCAGATCTGATGTGGTGGTTAGATACATCTGGCAAGGGTTATTGCTGTATTTGCTGGCCTTTTCTACCAAAGCCAGCATCAGACAATGGACATTAAATTTATGATGATGATGATGATGACAATGCTATCAGTGGGTATTATACATTCAGCTTGCCAGAATTCTAACTATTGCATTTAGTGTGCTGTTATTTTATATACTACCATTTAACCCACTAAATATATATATATGTGTGTGTGTGTGTGTATGTGTATTTACCTTTACAACCTTTGCTATTTGACTACTGTGTTTTAGCTCATACCTTGTAGCACCAGCTGATCTCCTACATGGTTTCTAGTCCTATCAAGTCACTTAAGTTAGGTACCAGTATTTAGTCAGATTGAAAGGATCAGAGATAATGCAACAACTGGTTTCACTCCAGTTGCCATATAGTCACCACAGAAGCTAGAGCCACCAGTAACCTCTGGAATCCAGAACTGACACATACTGAATTTTAAGCAAGCAATTTGAATAATTCGAATGCTAAAACACTTAAACAGTTTTCACACTTTGCTGGTGTCACTGCTATGACAAAGTCTCATGGGAGGCTGTTTCTTTAGCAAAATAAAAAAATTAGTTTTAGTTTACTCATGCTACACAGAACTGATTTTTAGGGTTGTGGTAGCTCATCCTAGCTATCCATCTCTCATCACCATCATCATCATTGTTCGACCGTGGTCGAGACAATGGAATTTACCATGCTACGCCAGACTTCACGGTCCATCATAGCATTACGGAGGTCCTGACGCTGGATGCCTGTATCCCTGGAGATTACATCAGGGTAGGAGAGTGTGTGCCCTCTAGTATCGCGAGTAGATGGCTTCCAGAGAAGAGTAGAAATTGCCTTGTTTTCAGCTCTGTCCATCTCTTACTATACTTAATCTAAGTACCAATAATTATCTGTATATATTCATTCACCTGTGTCACATTGTAGTTATACTTCTAGCATCGTTGCAGCCGTAAACTAATCTCTCACATACACACACCACTTATCATCGAACAAAACAGCACCCAAACAGCTAACCGCTTTTGTTTGCTGTTATAATGTGCATCAGAATCTCTCTCATGAAACGTTTTACTCCATACACACACACACACACACACACACACCCTTTATTGTTTCCACCCACACATGTCTCTCCCACCAAACTGACATGATACTCTGCCACCCACCTCCTTTATCTTCCCATTTTTGACACCTGCAGAACAGAGGTACATCTTAATTTAATTTCATATTTAAAACTGTTACAACACAAACAGACCTGTCAAACTTGAGAAGGATTTTAATGGTCTTATAGCTCATTAGTGATAATTTTGAATCCCATAGTCTCCCCCACCACCGCAGTCTCTTCCACTACTACCGTTCCTTTCTCTTTTTCACTCCCCCACCTCTCCCCTTACTTTACCACTACACTTCGGTAAGCCACCGCTGCCACCATCACCGCCATGCCATCTCGGTCTTTCTTGCCAACTCCTCCTTTTATCACTATCTCTTACCTCATATCTCTCTATTTGGCCACACTATCTCTCTCTCTCTCCACCCACCCCACACACACACTCTCCCCTCCCGCACTCTCTCTCCCTCCACTCATTCTGCTTCTATCTCACATCCGTCCGCCTCTCTTTCAACTCCTTCCCTCCCCACTTTCTCTCTCATTAATTATCTTATTAATTAGAGTTTTCTATTTCTTTCTGTCTTCACAGGCAGTGGTCAAAGACTGACATGAATTCATGCTGACTTTACTCTCTCCTCTAAACAACAGCTATTACACCACCACCACCACCACCATCGTAACAACTACAACAACAACAACAACAATAATAAAAACCTCACAAGCAAAGCCAGATTCATTAATTGTCATTTTTTTTTTAAATAGTTGCAGAATGGTTCAGTTGATTTAATTTACTGTATTTGATGCATTTGATTCAGGGTGGGCAAAAACTACCCCCATATCTCTCCACCATCACATGTCAGTCATTACTAGTCTTTTTCTGTTTTTTTTTTCCTTTTTGTTTTCAAAATCCATTTGTTTTATTTCTTGCTGCATTTTGTTTATTCTTGTTAGATATTTTTTCATATCATCTCTCTCTCTCTCTCTTTCTCTCTCTCTCTCTCTCTCTCTCTCCCTCTCTCTCTCTCCCTCTCTCTCTCTCTCTCTCTCTCATACACACACAATTTCCTTATTATCACAATGATGTTGCTCCATTTCTGTCACCATCTCTTCGGTTCTTCTCCCAGCGACATTATCTTCCCATCTCTATAGCTAAAATATTACTACCCTCTTATCAATGCCATCATCATCAACTACACTGATCTATCCATATCACTAATTCCACTGATTCTATCACCAGTGTTATTCCATATTTCTAATGTTGCTCCAGTTATTTCACCAGTACCAGTATACCTCGGTTGCAGCTACCACTGTGTCCCTAAAACCAACACCTCCCCCGTGTCATCACTTCAGCTCTTCTTCCCCGAATGTGGTTCCTTTTACGATAAAAGTTACTCTCTCAGTATCACCAATGCCAGTCCAATGGTATCAGCAATACCACTCCATCTATGTGATCAATACTACTGTGTTGTCAATACCACTCTGTTCGAATTGCATGACACTCTAACATCATGTGTGCTAGTGAAATATTTTATGTAACATCACAAGAGTATGCAATTTCAGAGAAAAATTTCTCTTCTTTTCTATCCCTCCCAACCACTTTTATTATTAGGTTGCATAGATTTACAAAGTCATTAATTGGCAAGCTCAGATTACATTCTTTTTTAACTGTGTTGAGGAGACAGCAGAACGACTTTTATTTTTGAATTCATGTATTTTTCAAAAAATTTATACTTTTGTTGCAAAGTCTTTTTTTTTTTTCATTCTTTTTACTTTTTTAATCAATCCAGCTTTAATGAGTTAGTTTTAATGAATTTTGGTCACTGGAATATAATTGCAGCATGTGTCTTATATCACTGCTGATATATTTCAATTGCCAAGTAAGAATGGTACTTGTCATCCCAAGACATTGAGCTAATAAGATTATTAATTGATGCAACTGGGTCATTAGCACAATACATTTTAATGACTTAGTGAGGAATAAATGACTATGTTTGTGACCCCTTTAAAGGTCCTTTATGACTTTCTCAGTTCAGTCTGACCTTAATGCTTACAAAATATACTCTAGTATAAGCATCTAAGGACATCATAATGGTGTTGAATAGGGTGACATTAAATCTATCACCCAAGAGCAGCAACAACTCTTCCAATAGGCTTTTCTACTGTTTATGTCTACCAAATTTTTTTCACAAGGCTTCTGAAGCTACAGTAAAATTTTCTTGCTTCCTGATGCAAAGTGGAACTGAACCAGAAACCTTGTAGTTTTGAAATGAAATTCATACAACCTACAGTTAAGTTTGAGCTCTTTGCCTTCTAGCCCCTTTAGTCTTGTCATAGGTTGCCCTTAAAACCAATAATTGAATTTATTTAATATAGTTTAGACTTACCAATGTTGAGGGTGGTAGATTATAAGACGATAGTTGTTGGAGAATGTCCACTAAATCCTTCCTTATTTTCAAGACCACTTCTCTAATATCCTCAATTCAAATCCAATTAGATTTGCCCTTCATCCTTCTAGAGTCAATAAAATAAGACCAGTCATATACTGGGGTTTAATTTAATCAATTACTACTCCTCCATACATGCACACACACACACACACACAGCTGAAAGTTTGCACATGTATATGTATATCTATATGTATACATACATGTATAAACTTGCAGTTTTCGTAAATCTCTTACAAATGATTCTATTGTTGCCATGCATAATGGTGTATGTGTCAGTTTGTCATGTGTGACTCTGTGTGTGTGTGTGTGTGTGTGTGTGTGTGTGTGTGTGTTTGCATGCATGCATGCATGCGTGTATGAGTGTGTCTAATCAGTAGACGATCTTGATTTCAACCCTAATAATTTCACAAACTTGTCAGTTGAATAAAGCTGTTCTTTTTATGTCATGCATACACACATGCATGAGTATGCATGTCAATGTATATATATATATATATATATATATATGGGTGTGTTTGTGTGTGTGTGTGTATATTCTGAGTTATAGATCTTGAATGGAAAGCTGTCCTTAGCAGCTGTCAATACAAATCGTTAGCAGTCAAAGAAGTGACAAATCTCCTCTGCATGTTTCATTATCCAATATAAGCAGCCTAAGGCACGCGTGAGGAGATGATGGGAGTAGGGGAATGATAAGTTGGAGAGGATCCACCTCCACCACAAATTTTCCCTCTTCATCACTGCCCCCTCTTTCTTTTTTTTTTTTGTCCTACTCTTGAAATATATGTTCTGCATCTTCTATTCTTTCCCCTACGTTTTACTTCTTACCAATATCAGACCCTATTCCCCACCTTTTCTTACGCCTTTCCCTACTTTCAGGAGTCTTTCAGTTTTGTCTACTCAGCTCATGATAGATACCCTTCCATGCACCCGCCATTCTTCTGCTATGATCTCCATGCCATCCTAAACCCTTATTCAAATACCTCAGCCCCCACCCAGCTTCCATCACTCCGGTTACTCCATCACCAGTTACTTTTGACTCACATTCTGTGTGTGTGTGTGTGTGTGAATGTACACTGAGTATTCGCGTGGCCTTATCAATTTGAAACTTTCTTTTAGAAAGCTGAAGATTAAAGGTTCTTCTTGTGAGCTTTATGATGGATTAATGGTAAAACCGTTCACACCTAAGCTTGAAGGATTAAAAGTTATGGCAAATGAAGAACATCGTATTTTAAGGATACATATGAAAATACGCACACTCTCTTACTTTCAGACACATACACATTGCTCTTTCAGACATACAAATATATTCTGTTCTCCAAATGTTCCACTGCCATACGTATGCTTTCTTATATAACAGGCGGTCACACATTTGTAGGGGTTACCAGAATGAGATTGAATGATATTAAAGCCTTTCTTTCTTAAAGGATAAATGAAGTGAGTTAAGAAATTATCATTAAGGGCACTCATCTTACTGACTTTGGTCTTTTCCAAAAAAGAACCTTCTAAATAGCTGATGGATAATATCTTCATGTTTATGGATCCCCAGAATTGGTAAAATGTATTTCTTTACTGCCCACAAGGGGCTAAACATAGAGAGGACACACAAGAACAGACAAAGGATTAAGTCGATAACATAGACCCCAGTGGGAAACTGGTACTTTATTTATCGACCCCGAAAGGATGAAAGGCAAAGTCGACCTCGGCAGAATTTGAACTCAGAACGTAACAACAGACGAAATACGGCTACGCATTTCGCCCGGCGTGCTAACGTTTCTGGCAAAGATGCCTAACAGTATTTAGTTTTCCTTTCAAAGTTCTGCTGAACTCAACTTTGTCTCCCATGCAACTTAGGGTCAATAAAATAATGTGCTAGTTAAGTACTATGGTTGATTAATTAACTATAACCCCACCATAAAAAAAAAAAAAAAAATTAAAAAAAGATTAATTCCCCAGCTATATAGGAACCAGTCATCTGATGACACACACATTACAGTGACTGTGTCCAAATAGGAACTCCCAACTCTTGATCCAAGAAGTCTAAGCCTACTCATACTCTGATGAGGTAGCTGTTGTGACTAATTTGTTAAGCCATTGCTTATGACAAGACTACTAACTTATGTTACTTCATTCCTTCTCAGTTGATAAATTTTATGTAAAGATTCTCTTACTTTGAGCTAGTGAAAGAGTTTCAATGCAGTTGCTCAACTTGTTGGGAATAGGAGCCAAATCTTCTTCTACTCACATTCTGTCGTATTTCTCTCTCTCTCTCACTCTCTCCATGGATAAATACTATCCCTTAGTGAGTTACACCCATAACCCCTAACTTACTCTGTGTTATATATATATATATATATAAAGAAGACACTGAACAAATAGTCCTAAAAAGCTCCACAAGAGACAGGGTGGCCATAACTGAAATGCATTTGATCAGAGCCGATCTGGGATTAAACTACTTTCTACACTACTTTTAATCTTTTTTTCTACACTCCCTGCTAATAACAATAACAACCCACCCTCTTCTCTTCCTCTGGGTATTTCTATGGCTATAAATATTCATTGCGCCACAATCCTTTTACTTTTAACCACAGCTGTAAACATCATTGTGTCTTGCACAGCTACAGCTGTGTACATCATTGTACCTTGCACATTCTTTCTATAGTCATTGCTACCCTATATTTCATGTGATTTTTTTTTTCTTCTGGAGTATTAACAATGAGTATTTCAGTTGTTCAGCTGAACTACCCACTCATTGTATAAGCTTTTAAGAGGCTGAGTATTCCACAGACACACCTACCCTTAACACAGTGCTGAATTATGGAGTCAGTATCACAGTGTGTGTGACATATTGCCCTTTGGATTACAGATAGAATCTATACAATGAACTACCATGTAATTTCTATCTAATTTATTTCAGTCATGAAACTTGTGTCAATCATTATAACACATGCTGTACTTAGATTCAAATTGTAAGGACTGCTGTATAAATATCCTATAATTATATATTCTATAGGTTCTCTTATGAACGTTTTATATACTACGCTGCCTTATTCTTATATAGACCTGACTGTAAACAATATATTATTCATTTTCTTTTCACATAGGGTCTTGTGAAAACATGTCACACCCCTCTTCTATTGTTCTGTGGGTACTATTATATAATCCTTAACACCATCTCCATTGCTTGAAAGGTACATACACAAAACATACATAATACAAACGTATGTGTATATATATATATACTCTTACTCTTTTCTCTTTTACTTGTTTCAGTCATTTGACTGCGACCATGCTGGAGCACCGCCTTTAGTCGAGCAAATCGACCCCGGGACTTATTCTTTGTAAGCCCAGTACTTATTCTATCAGTCTCTTTTGCCGAACCGCTAAGTAATGGGACGTAAACACACCAGCATCGGTTGTCAAGCAATGCTAGGGGGACAAACACAGACACACAAACATGCACACACACACACATATATATATACATATATACGACGAGCTTCTTTCAGTTTCCGTCTACCAAATCCACTCACAAGGCATTGGTCGGCCCAGAGCTATAGCAGAAGACACTTGCCCAAGGTGCCACGCAGTGGGACTGAACCTGGAACCATGTGGTTAGTAAACAAGCTACTTACCACACAGCCACTCCTGCGCCTATATATATATACACACACACACAAACACTCAGCTACTTCCATTTCTCTATGGTTACTGTTAGAAAGTTCCTCGGTGTACTCCATGTACCTCACTGCTACCATACTATAGGTACTACTATAAATATAGTGTATACCACCTTCCTATTGCTCTGTAGTGCTTCGATACTCCTCCACCACCACCCTTATCTTTGTATAGGTATTTATTGTAAATATCTCCTGCCCCACCCTGTCTGTAAAAGCAAAGGCAAGGAATGTCTGTGTAAAAGAATGCTTTGTAGTGGATGTATTTCTTTCTGTCAGCTTTGTTGATCCTGGATGGGAGTGTGGGAGTCGGTGCTTATTGATTCTATCCATCACAGTCGGCACACCACCACCACCACTACTACTACTAGCATCATCATTGCACATACACTTCAATAGAAGTGAACAAGAGAAACTAGCAAGTAAACATAAAAAAAGGTGGTGGTGGTGGTGGTGGTGGTGGTGGTGGTGGTGGTGGTGGTGGTGGTGATGGGGAGGGCAGAGTCTAGAATGAAAAGCTTTATTTATTTATTTATTTATTTATATATTTATTTATTTATATTTTCCTCTCTTGCCTCTCCTCTCCTCTCTACCCCCCACTCCTTTCCCAAGCTACAAATACAGAGAACATTGCTTCTTAGTTTTGCTAGTGAAATATGTTGGTAAGTTCTCAAGTCAAATGTTGATTTTAAAATTGTATCAGACTTTAAGTGTTTGCAGGGTGTGGAAAAGGAGAGAGAGAGAGAAACAAAGAGAGAAAGAGAGGTGGGGTGGCATCCATGGTGGTGTTGGTGGAAACTTCCACCGCTGCTGCTGTTGCTGGTGCTGCTGTTGTTGTAAACAGTTTTATAGAATAGATGAAATATTGAGGTGTGACAGCCTTGATAAATTGTTATGTTTTTGTATGTTTTCATTTTAAAAATGTATTGCACTGTAGTGAAATCTACAAAAATGTGTGTATATCCGTGCATATACATATGTGTGTGTGTTTGTCATTTATGCTTACATATATATATATATATATATATATATATATATATATAGTGTGTGTGTATTATTTTTATTTAACACTTCATAGATTCTTGAGTATTAATTCTATCAAACTTAATAGATGCACTCTTCTTCTGAAATAATTTTCAGGATATCGCCCCACCCATAAAAGAATATATAAGTTCAATAACTGAAGAATCGTGATTTCAACTTTGTTGGATCTCATTTAATTTCCGTGCACTTGCAATCATGTTGGCTTTCTTAGATAATTCATACACGAAGAAATCTGGAGCTTTTCATCTTGTGGTGTACATCTGGCAGTTAGTCTGCAAATATAATTACACAACACGCCATCGAGAACACGAATTAATCCCATACAAAGATGATGTGTATTGTCTATTATATTTTGTAGATGCTTTTTAATTAGGAAATGAGGTTAAAGTCTATGATTCAATTTGATGCTTAGAAACACGTTTCTATTGGAGAAGGTTTGATACGTTTCTGGAGAATAAAAATATCTTACCCACTACGTCTAGTGGATAAGATGTACTAGTGAAAGGGGGCAGTGAAATGCAAATATCATGGGTTGATTCAGAGGAGATGATGACGATATCCCTTATCAACAAATATAGAGGAGCTGATGCCATTCCAATATCGTGATGTTAGTTTAAACTCTACTATTTTCAAATTTGGTTTTGACGTCTGATGGCCTTTAGTCTGCTCTTTTAGCATGGTGCAGGGTTAAGAACTGCCACTCTTGTTGCTTCTGTTATGCTTTGCTGTAGGTAGTAATGAGGGTAGTTATCAAAAGAGTTACTGAGAGTAGCAGCATGTGCAAATTGAAATACAGAATCACATGCACTTTGTCACTGCATGAAGAAGGTGCATTGTTCTTAACTAGGCTGAGCTATAAACATATCTGGAGAAATGGATCTGTGCATCACACCTATCTTTTTTTGCCAGCTTATTTATGTGAGCCAACAGTCTGTTCACTCAATATTGAACTAGGACCACACAACATCAGACAGTTGCTTCTGATGCGTGGATATTTCTGAGCTATGCTTCCTTCACTTATTTACACACACACACACGCACACCAATCTGACTATGTAAATCACACGTGCATTGGACAGAGGAGTCTGGGTGGGTGAAAGAGAATGGAAGACTTTGTTCTGTTCGTGACAGAGGTGAAAACCAATTTGTGGCTTGTGGCTTTTATTTGAAGTAGTTTAGTTTAGTTCCTACCTGTATTAGTACTTCTACTGCCAGTAGTATGTACATAATAAATGTATATGCAGGAACACACACACACACACACACATATGCATGCACACACACACATCAAACACAGCTGGTGGAAGTATATCAATACCACTAACAATAGCCTGCTGGTAAAAAGGCTATCATTCTAAAAGAGAAACCTGAATGTTTAGAATCCCAAGGAGTTTTGTTTTCTTTTGGTTTTTAACTGGGAGGTTCTTAAGAGTTTTTTTATTTATTATTATTATTCTTTTTTCTCTTTCTTTCTTTACTGTGAAGTATAATCAGCTGTATTAACAATTGTCTTTTTCATTGTTGCTGTTGTTTCCTTTTAGAACTTGGCTAGCACTTACATAATAATAATAATAATAATGTGTAGGTTGCATATTGCTAAGAATGGTATTTTTGCCCCACCTTTGTGGCATGTTATTTTAGTGAAATTTGTCATCAAAACTCCTGAAGGTTATAGAAGAAAAGAAAAAGGAAAGAAAAGACCCTTCTCCCTGCTCTCATTCCTTTCCCAGCATGTGGGTGGAAAAGTGGAGAAAAAGGGATGTAGTTTGTCACTAATGAATTAAAAACAAAACTTCTACTGGCTTATGGTTTTCATAACAACCGATTGATGTCGAAGGGAAATTAGTTCTTTGATTATAGTTACTTATGCGTTTATATATTTATTTATTCTTTTATTCTTTTGCTTATAGCCTGGCAGGTAATATCCTATTTAACTGTGTGTGTATGTGTGTGTGTGTGTGTCAATCTTTCAGCTTAGCAATCTGAAATTTGTATGTCTACCAGTCATAATAGATGTTATTATATATTAATTTATTTGAAGGTATAGCTTCACTCCATCTCCATTCTGAGTTTTCCGTTACCATTCTTTATCACAATTCTGAAACTGTTCTAATATACATAGTTCATATATATACATATATAAACAGGCACACTCAATATGGCAAACTCAAATTGTAACCTGTGTATTTCATATTGCTGTAAAAAAAAAAAAGCAAAGCTAAAATGAACCCCTGGGTACATATTGCTAATTAACACAGCAATGAATACTGAGAAGTTACAAGTGGCCTATTTCTTCTTTAAAGGTAGTCAGATTGGCAATCTGGTTTCAATTCCTCCTTAGAATCAGTTTTGTTTCAAGCAAGTATATCACTGAAAAAAGACATTAATATCAACACATCTATTTTTTTTCTCTACATCACCATTAATAAATCTCATTATCAATTAGTAGTTGAATTAAATTTGAATGGTTATAATTTCTTCTCTCATCAAACTAAGCAACATCAAAGTTTTCATTAACTTTAGAACTCCTTTTGTGTGTGGAGACCTTTAAAAAATAGGCTGGTCTGGGTAGGGTCTAACAACATCAACAACACAACCATGGTTAAGTTTGCTTCCATCTACAAATCATTGTTTTTTTTTAAAACAAAAACAGAATCCATTTAATTAATAGATTCTTTCAAGAATTTCTTTCATAATTTATATATCACTAGGTTTATAATACACATAACTTTATTTCTTCTTTCATCTTTTACTTGTTTCATTCTTTGGGTTGTGGTCAAGCTGGAGCACAGCCTTATAGAGACTAGTTGACCAAATTGACCCCAGGACTTATGTTTTAAAATCTGCTACTTAATCAGTCAGTGTCTTTTACCAAACCGTCTAATTACAGGGAGATAAACTAACCAACACTGGTTGTCAAATGGTAGGTGCGCATTAGTATACAAGTGATTTGGTATTCCACATCTGTATCATTAATGCAGTACTTAGCCAGAATGCTATGTATGACAAAGCTGGGCCCTTTGAGTGGACAGAAACTGTGTAGAGCCTCATCAAATTATACAATTATAGAAAAACGACGATGCCATGGTGATCTCATTCTTGCTCACAACATAAGCGGAAAGTGTAACCTCTCGAAAGAGCTGTTCTTCACTCCTGCTCCAGAGCGTCGGCTGCGGGGTCACTCCGAAAAGCTCTATCTGCGACGATTTCATTTCAATCGAAGGAGAGGGGCTTTCTCCGTCCGAGTTGCGGATCCGTGGAATAAGTTGCCGGACGAGATAGTGAAGATGCCAACGACCACTCGGTTCAAAGTCTCTCTTGACCAGAAATGGCCTGAACTCTTTGCATGGACACCCTCCCTGTACATAACTCCATGTCCCCCTACATGGCCTTGCTTTTTGCTTTTTGAACCAAAAAATTAACTTAACAATCCATCTGGCAGACTTGCACAGTTTGTGTGGATTCAGTTTCAGTGACAAGAGTTGAGTCACCCTGGAGCCATGGCAACAGATACTTGCTCAAAATCAGAATTATACCCTCAAAGATAGAACTCAACACTAGAGTGGAGTCATTTGACTACCATCTGCCGCAACTCTTACCCACCATCACCTCAAAAAGAAAAAATGTGTAGCCTTGTGCTAATGTTATGAATTATTAACTTTTCTGGTCAGATGGCTTCATTTGTTAACTACTTAAAATATTCTTTTTCTATATTATTATTATTATTGTTGTTGTTGTTGTTAATTGCTGTCACCCCTTCCACTTTGTATATTATTGTTAACGTCACACCTACTCCATCTTTATAACTGTAGCCTACGTGTCATCTCTTCCCCAGAACATATTTTGCGCAGTTGCTGCTGTTTTGACAGAATGTTTGGGATGAGGGTGGAAGGGACAACCTTTCCTGTTTTCATTTCTTGTATTACCAACAATTTCTTTACAGCCATCTCAGCACTAAAGAATGAATGATCTCTTGGATTTTTTGTTACTGTCATTCTTCTTGCTGTTATTGCGGAAGTTGTGGTGCTACTGCTGCTACTAGTAGTTGTAGTTGTTGTATCATCGCCATCATCATCATCATCATCATCATCAATGCTAGAGTTTGTTACTGGCGTTGCATTCATGTCGATGGTTACCGTTTGCACTGGTGGTTCTGTTATTGCATTTGCGGTAGTAGCTATTGTCATTTTTGCTGTTTATGCTATTGCCATAATAAGTATGATGGTTATTATTATTATTATTATTATTATTATTGTTGTTGTTGTTGTTGTTACTGCTGCTGCAAGATCTGTCAAGAATGTGTTTCTTGTATGCATTTTCTCATCTGGACAGAAGAAAGGGTTATCTCCCCTTCATTCTCTCTCTCTCTCTCTCTCTCTCTCTCTCCCCCCCATTCACCAGATGCAGTCACCTGTCCTTGACATCATGAATGTTTTCCCTTGTTCAAAAACAACATTGACAGCTTGCATCTCCTTGCCACACCCCACTCAAAATCCACCTTGTCTCTTTTGTTTTTTCTACTTTCAGTTTTCTTTGCTTTGTTTTCCAATGCTGTATTTTTCTACTTATTTCCCATCCATTTCTGTCTCTTTCCTTTCAGTGTCTCTCTTCCTCTTTTCCTAATCTTTCCAAAACTAATTTTTTGCTCCATTCTGTTACCCCTCCAGAGTCCTATCACTTTGCTTCCTACCTCTGTTTTTAAATACAAATTGCCAATGGTTGCTTTCAACTTGATCCCTTCCCCTCCATATATAAATATATATATATCACTGTGATCACCATGACCGACCATGTTATCAGATGTTGCTACACATCGCTGGTCACAATGCGCTTCGCATTGTTTTAGCCTTCAAATGACGCCACCCCGCTGGCTAAGCGAGCAGGCCAACAGAAGAAAGAGTGAGAGAAAGTTGTGGCGAAAGAGTACAGGGATCGCCATAACAATAGCTTGATCATTATGAAACAACAACAGCAATAATGATTATCATAATGATAGTAACAACAAACACAACCATTACAAAAGCAATGATAAACACCACCACACATGAGAAAAGAACAGAAATACTAACAAGATCAACATTGCTAATAAACAGCAGAAACCTTTTGCTTTGCTGCTGTTGTTTAGTCTTTCTCCAGTGAAGACCCTTCTTTGAAACATACCTTGCCAAACTGATTATTCCACATCTTTCTGCATTCTCTTGCTACCTCCCTTTTTACATATCTTTCTTTCTTCTTCCTTTCTTTTACTCCGTCCTCGTCTTTTCACAGCTTTTACCGGCTGTCCCCTTTCTTTTACCAGTTCTGTTGTTTTACTAAGGTAAAGCAATTTCGCTTTAGTGTTTTTTACCGGCCCATCTTCTTTAAACTCTTCCCACCTTTTCAGCTTCTTTCTGCCTTCGTTAATTCCTTCATGCTTCCTACCTTTCCTCTGATTTTCCATACCTATACCTTCTAATTCTCCCTATCTCTCTTTTCTTCTCTCTGCGTCCTTTCTCTCTTCTCTTTCCCCTTCTTTCACATAAACACACACATATATTCATTTCTCATTCCTTCTTGCTCTCCCTTTTCTTTAAGTAATAGAGCATTTTATACCTCCCCCCTCTCTCTCTCTCTCTCTCTCTCTCACTTTAATGTACTCTACTCTCAACAGAGTGACTCTAGATGTTTTTGATACCATATCATCACAGCTAAGAAACCCTGTACTGTTTAGATAAGCCATCCAACTGATTCTCTCCCACCTCCCTTTCTTTTTAGTTTACAGAGAGAGAGAGAGAGAGAGAGAGAGATAGACAGACAGACAGAAAGAGAATGAGTGAGAGAGTGAGAAATCCATCCACCCTGCCGGAACGGCACTTCCACTCGCCCTCCCCGGAACGCCACCTCCACTCGCCCTCCCCTCAAAATCACACCTACCCTTGCACGGCTCTCCCTACTGATTATCTTCACAGCTGTATGTGTGTGTTCTTCCTACATCTGATGGGTGGGGGGGTGGGGTTACAGCATCAGCCATTTCTGATGTTTACTGTTGTTGTTGTTGTTGTCGTCGTCATTGTTGTTGTAGTGCTGCCATTTCAACCACGCTAGTTCTGCATTACCTGCATAGTTGAAATCTGATTGACTGTTGGCAGGCATAGTCGGTACACCCACCTGCCCCCAGACCTCCATCTGCACCTGTATTGCCACCACATTTCAACACTTAAGAAAGGTGGGGGGTGAGGGTGGGTTACATAAACACACACACACACACACACAACACACACACACACACACACACACATACACACACATGTACACACGTACACACCTGCTTTCTATTTCCATTGTGAAACAAGTTTCTCTTTATACATCTGTGTGTGTGTGTGTATATGTATGTGTGTGTCTGTATATGTGTGTATGTGTGTGTATGTATATATGTGTGTGTATGAGTGTGTATGTATATATGTGTATGTATGTATATATATGTGTGTGTATGTATATATGTGTGTGTATGTATATATGTGTGTGTTTATGTATATGAGTGTGTGTATGTATATATGTGTGTGTATGTATATATGTGCATGTATATATATATATATATATATATATGTGTGTGTATATGTATGTATATATGTGTATGTATATATGCGAGTGTATGCATGTATATGTGTGTATGTATATGTGTGCATATGTATATATATATCTGTATGTATGTGTGTGTGTGTGTGTGTATGTATGTGTGTGTAAATGCATCAGTGTTTATCTTGTTTATTATGCTTGTATGTACACTTGCGTCTTTTGTTTATCTTGTCTGTTATTAGAAATATTTCATGTGTTTGTGTTAGTATGTGTATGCATGTGGAGTGTTATGTACACACATTTTGTAGAATTTTTATGGTGAGGTGTAGCAA
The DNA here is from genome assembly GCF_006345805.1 of Octopus sinensis. Taxonomy (NCBI): domain Eukaryota; kingdom Metazoa; phylum Mollusca; class Cephalopoda; order Octopoda; family Octopodidae; genus Octopus; species Octopus sinensis. Next base: position 49,612,377 of record NC_043009.1, on the reverse strand, counting down.
GGGCAGAGTGGTTGACTTCGTGGTTGGTAATGTTATGCATTTTCTAAAGAGTCCTAATAAATTTACTTTTGTTCTCTTACTGGTTTCAAGCATTGGACTATAGCCGTGCTGGGGAATTACTTGCAAGGTTTTAGTAAATCTTATAATAAGTCCCATCCCCTCTTCTTTATTTCAGTCCAGTACTTACTTAATTTTAGTATTATAGTATTACCTGTTTGTTGAACCGCTAAGTTATTTGGCATAAAGTGATACCACATACACATATATTACTGGTGTCAGCATAAAACACGGACAGATGAGTGTACACACACACACACACACACACACACACACACACACACACACAATAACAGCAGACTTTTGAAGAGTTTCCATCCACCACATTCTACTCACAAAGTAATTGTCATCTTGAGACTATCTTAGAAGATACTTAGCCAAGGTATTTCACTCCTAGGAGAGGATTGAACCCAGTACCATGTGGTTGTGAAGCAAATTTCTTAGTCACACAACCATGTCTACATGAATATATATTATATATTTTATTTTATTTCTCTTTTTTTTTTTTTGTAAAATTCTGACATTTTTGAAAATATAGCAAATAAATGAAATCACGATGGTGGTGGTGGTGGTGGTGGTGGCAGTGATGTATATAAAAACAATAAACAAAATAATTAGCTAAATTAAACTAAACAAATGCCAAGAAAATAATGTCAGATGATGTTAATTAACGTTGATACTTTTTTTATTATATTTGTTTTGGTTGTTGCTTTCACCATTGTTTTGTCTGAGAAATATTAATGTCTATAGGTTTTTCTTTTTATTATCATATACTTAGATTGGTAGGGTATTGGTAACTGGGTGAATTTAATTTATGGGAGTCGATGTCTGATGATAGATTTATCACACTGTATTAGTATGTATAATGCTAGTGGTGATGTATAACCGTATTAGTAACTGTAATGGTATTATTTATTGATGGACAGCTGTATTTGTGTATGTTGATACAGGTGTGTCTATCCATGCATATCTATCTGTTTGTGTTTATCATCATCATTTACTGTCCACTTTTCTATGCTAGCATGGGTTGGAGAAAATATGTTAAGGCAAATTTTCTACAGCCAGATGCCCTTCCTCTTTGTGCAGTGTGTTTATAATATATGTAATATATATATATATATATACACACGCACACTCACATACATACAACCTGATACATGTATTTGATTAAGCAAGGTAGTGAAAGATGCAATATATCAGTCACAAGTAACAGTCTGTATCTTTGGTATACAAGAGAAGATGCAAGCTTTCATAAGGACATCTATCAAATACATCTAACCAAACTATACTATTATTGTTGGACTGAAAAACAGCTGTTAGCACCGCCCTTACTGGCCTCCGTACCGGTGGAACGTAAAAAGCACCATCCAATTGTGGCCGTTTGCCAGCGTTGTCTGGCACCTGTGCCAGTGACACATAAAAAGCACCCACTACACTCATGGAGTGGTTGGCGTTAGGAAGGGCATCCAGCCATAGAAACATTGCCAGATCAGACTGGGCCTGGTGCAGCCTTCTGGCTTCCCAGACCCCAGTTGAATCGTCCAACCCATGCTGGATAATGCAGACATTGCTTTTAGTTTGTGTGTGTGTGTAGTTTTGTCATTAATTAAAGCTAAATCTGTAGGAGTTGCTACTGAGAATTTCTCATATCCAGTGATTGAAACAAGAAAAGTAAAGGAATATATATATATGAACACAGACGCAAGAATGCACACACACACATATGTATGTATGCACACTCACACATCAATTTTCATCTGTAGTGTATTACATCGTCTTATTCTTATGATTGCACAAACTTATGTTCAGTTGTTTCACATACATGCACTTGCATACAAACATGTAAGACACACACACACACACACACATATAATATGTATGCTTACACTCATGTTGAAACACATATGATACATGCACACAAGATTTTCCTTCATTGTGAGTAGATTTAATTTTGGTGGTGGTGGTGGTGGTGGTGCTTACGGGGAAGTGCTAAATATATTTATGTATGATAAAACATTTACAATCAAAAGAATGCATTGAACACACACACACACATACACACACACACACACACACACACATACACACACACACATATCTATCTATACTTTCTCACACATATACACTCGTGCAAGTAATTTTTAGAGTTTTATGAATTTCTGCTGCTAAATTAATATTCCTTACAATTAACCCAATAAATAAAGTGACAAAGAAATTTGACAAAAGAAATAGCTAGCTGTAAAATCCATCTCGTGGATTAATTTATAAAAACAAAAAAAAAGAAAAGAAAAAAAAAAACATTGCTGTGCATTTTTGTTTCAAGACTGCAACTCAGCTTATAACCCCTCTGTTAAAAAAAAATAAATAAATAAAATAAAAATAAAAATAAAATGAAATAAAACAAAGAAAAAATTAAATTTATAATATTAATAACAATAACAACTTTTAAAAATTCCATTTAATCTATCCCTTGAAAAGTGATAAAAAAGGTAATTTTCTAAAAAAATTTCAGCTTTATTTTATTATATATTTTTTTTGTTTTTTAATTACATTATTTTTTTTGTTTTTGTTTTTCGGCAGCAATAACATCTACAATTACAGCATCTACGACAACAACATCAACAACATAAATAATAACTACTACAAAGTAGAGGGCTAAATAAATTACGTTCTGTGATCTTTGCTAACTTAAAAATGCATGTGTAAATCATATGCAGCAACAAACTTTCTTGTGATTCCTGTATTTTCTTGGTTAGATTATTTTAAATGTTCGACAGGGAAATGAGTAGAAGTGGGGGGTGGGGGTGCTCCAAAATTTGTAATAAATCAAATTTAGGGTTTTTAAAAATTGATTTAAATTAGTCATACCAAAGATTTATTGCTCCAATAATTTAGAGAGCTTCTAAGATAAAATGGTTCCTGCTTTTCTTTTTTCTTATTTTACTTGGTTTCTTTTTCTCTCTTCTCCCTACCCCCTCCCTTTCTCTCTCTCTCTCTCTCTTTCTTTCTTTTTCTCTCTCCATTTTCTTCTACTTTGGTCAAGCCATTCTCCGCCTCCTCCTCTTGCATTTGTTTTTTATATTTTCAATGCTACCTTTTTTTGCTTTTACTTTGTCTTTGATTGTTTCACTGACAAGATTTCAGTCCAAGATAAATGATCCCTCCACCACCACCACCACCACCATCGCCATCCACACAGCATCTCCCAATCTTCATTCACTTTGTTATTGTTGTTCTTTCTTTGAGCTGGATGATGATCGTGATAATGAAATTATTGGTGATGAGGATGATGATAATGATAACGGACTGCCTTTTCCTTTTCTTCCCATGTTGTGGATTAATTACGCTTTTTTGCATTCTCTGTGTTCTTTGCAGTAAATATCTACTTAACCACTACACATTTTCCCAAACTGCTTCATTCACTTCACCTTTCTTACATCCTCTCTCTCTCTCTCTCTCCCTCTCGTTTTCTTCTTTTCTTTCCTTCTTTATCAGTTTCTTGTTCTTGTTCTTGTTGTTGCCGTTCTTATCAAAGAACTTGAATCAAAATGTAATTCTTATTTCGTCTCTCCAATCCCCTACATTCATTTCAAATTTAGCTTAATTTTTCAAAATAATCTTTCTCCAAAAGAATTTTAAAAATGTCTTTCTTTTTTCTCTATTATTTTATATAACAACATTTAGCCAATAATTAATTTATTATTATCATTATTATTATTATCATCATCATCATCATCATCATCGTCATCGTCATCATCATCATTGTCGTCATTGTCATCATCATGCTTGTTCATATATTGGAATGACTTGTTTTTGTGTAAAACTCTTTCTGTCAGAAGTTACAAGGATGGCATTTCATTTAGCTTTTATTTTCATATTCTTTTCATTTTTTTTTCTTTTTTTTTTTTTGTAATTTTCAAGTGAAAATGAGCAACAAGTGTTGCATGAAAGTTCTGGTTGAAAAGATAATTGAAATAAATTGACCATTCCAAGTACATGTATTGCATCTGTGCTTGTCCATATGTCTGTGTAGATTCCTTTTCTGTGTGCTCTTTTTTCTCTCTATGTATGTGTTTGTTTGTGTGTGTATGTGTATGTGTGTATAGATTTTTCTATTGTTCCAACCATTGTTTGTGAATTATATATATATATATATGTCATCATCATATAATATATATATATATGTGTGTGTGTGTATGTATAGTGTTCTGTAACAATAATCTAGAAGTTCTGTGATAAATGGAAGCACAAACACTTCTACATCAACTACCCAGCCAACCAGCTACCCATTCCATCAGTTAGAGAGATAGATGATGCATTGATGCATCAAACCTGCACGTGACACCTCTAAATCAGGCTTGAATATAGAAGAGAGTTGGGTGGAAAAAAACCTTTGCCCTTGCTTCCCCCTCCCCCCACCCCCTACACACTCTCTCTCTCTCTCTCTCTTTTTCTCTCTCTCTCTCTCTTTCTCCCTTTATATCAGCAATATCTGTCTATAGCACTTGCTCAATGCCAGAGCCATTCTTATCTGCTGTCTTTGAAAATCATCCAGTCCATATCATCTTGCTTTCCTCTCTGCTCTGGAGGTATTTCATGGTCCAGAGTTTCCCCCCCTTTTTCTTGTTTTGTCTTCCCCGGATGTGGATACAAGGGAAAAGATAGCTTTTCTGTTTCCCTTTATTATTATTATTAATAGTATTATTATTATTATTATTATTATTATTATTATTATTATTATTATTATTAAGTTTATTTGTTTGTTGGTTGGTTTATCTCTTTGTCATTCTCTTCTTGTCTTTCTAACCACACTGTGTTCCTTCTCCTATAATGTCTTGATTTTGTGATTTCTTAGTGATGGTCATGTCAGTTTACACTGCTGTTTATGCTTGATATATAGATAGACAGACAGCGAGAGAGTGAGAGAGAGGAGAGAGAGAGAGAGAGAGAGAGCAAAGATAGACAGTCAAGGTTAAGGATGGAGGTGGTGGGGGTGTGATTGAAAGGGTGGGGTAGCAGGCAGCCAGACAGATTGTTTTCTCCTCCTGACACTGACCTTATTTTAAGATTACTGATAGTAGTTCAGTAGAGGGAGAGGTGGGTGGTGTGGTCTGCCGATAACGGTTTGACCTGGTGGGTACAGTTGATTAGGGTTTGTGCAAGTCTAGATATTTAGCCTCCCCAACCCTGAATGAGGTGCTGGAAGGAGGTTGGGCATTCTTTTGAAGATTCCTGAAGGTTTGCATTGACTTGTGCCTGCCGAACTTTACATCACTAAATCATACTGATTCTTTATTTGTAAGGGCTTGAAATTGAACCTGCAACCTTTCACTCACTTAATTTGCACTCTGTCACTCTCTTCTTAATATTGATATTGATTTTATATTTTTGTTTTTGTTTTATTTTCAAATTTTTGTTTTTGGTTTTGTAGTTGTTCATTCATTCATAAATATTTCATTTTCTGGTAATTATCCTGAGTAGTTGTTGTTGGCCTTTTGAATAGAATTAAATTTTTTTTTTTCTGTTTGTCTCTATGTCTCAGTGATCCTCGATACTCAATAATCTTTCTGTCTAACAACACATCCCTGTTTGTTCATAGTAGTTCAATAGGCAACCTTTCGTTTAATTGAGTTCATCGTTAAAAAATTGACCTAGTAAAACAAAAGTAAAACAAGAAGAGAAATGTAAGAAAAATACAACCAAATAAATAAATAATGTTGCTAGTAATGACGTTGCTGCTGCTGCTGATGATGATGATTCTAACTTAGGTACAAGGTCAAAAATTTGGTAGATGGTTGGACAGCAGGAGCAATTGCTTTTATCTTGATCCCAGTACATAACTGATACTTTATTTCATGGATCAAAAGCAAAAATGTAGTCTTTGCATTTAATTGGATCAGATTTATAATTTACTTTTCTTAATTCAGAGTTAGATTGAAAACTCTGCTTTACTGCACTGTGTGATCTCTTGCCCTGATAAACATAGCAGCCAAATCCATCTTAAATTATACTCTACAGTAGGCATCACACTATTTTAGTTCCTGATATTATATAAGATCATTCTGGCTTGATGTCTGATCATAGGACTGCTGAATCAGGCCAGCTTAGGGTTAAACAAAAGCCTCTGTTAATTATCCTCTAAACCCTGCTTTAATTGTGGTTAGGTTTTATAGGCTTAGAAGGTGAGGTTTGAAGTAGTCATAAGTGAGAGGTCTTAATCTCAACAAACCAATGCAACAAAGCTGTTATCAGTAATTATGAAGAAAATAATGTGATTGGATGGTAGAAATTGTTATTTTCTTATATTCATTGAAGTTCTAAGCTAAAATCTTTGGAGAATGGAGTCAGAAAAAATGGTAAAGTGCTGATCAAATAAATGTCTAGTAATTAACTTTATATTTTGAGCCCAGGTTGCACCAACTTTGCTTTCCAGTCCAGATTTGGTGAAATAATTACCAGCAATATACTAGAATTCAACCAGCTATATCTCAACCCCTCCATTACAATGTTGTGGCCTTATGCCTATATGTGGAATCCTTTTTATTATCATTGCTATCATTGTCATCATCATCATCATTGTTATGGTACATTACTCACAGCATTAGATTTATTTTGGGATACTTTTGTTAGTTACTACATCCCTTCTATGACCGAAACCCTAAGGCAATAAGTCATACAGATTTAATTCTGATAGAATTGAAGAAAGTCTTGGCAATCTAAGGCCAGGCAAACCATCCATGATTTAAGAACATGACAAAAAAATGTGGTTATTTCGACCACATTATTCTTGTATGGTTTTGATGTCAAGAACTTGCATTCTGAATCCTCTGCTCAGAAGAAGATAACCCGCCACACGATTGCATTGCTTACCGTTATTTTTCCTTCAGAGTTATATAGTGGACAAAGGCACTTTACAATGATGTATTAGGGAAATGGTGAGACATTTATTAAATATTTATAGCTATCACTATGATTCATTGGCACTTCTGTCTGTTGGATTTTGTACCACACCCTACCATACCACCTGTCACTATGGGATGCAGCAAAATTTATCATCATATTCTACCCTAACCATTACCCTATTTGATGCTATTACTACACTGTATACTATCCTATTCTGCTGTTATCCTCGCTTCTCTACCCTCACCTTCATCTGATGCTATAATTAATATTCATTTCAATTGGGAACTACTTGACTTTGTGTTTTTATTTTGTTGTGTATAATGATGGCGATGATGGTAGTGGTGGTGGTCATGGCAGCGGGTGTTAGGGTTACGGGATGGTTGCTGTTGTTGGATTGTTACCTCTACTTTTCTTTTCGGAAATTCACAACATTTTCTTTTTGTCTTGTTTTCTTTCTTATTTACTTATTCCTCACTCACTCCACCCAGCCGTCATCCCCACCCCACTCATCCCCACCCCACCTGCTGTAAGTTTGGAGTCTCTTTGTCTGTGAATGCATGGTGAGGTGCATTGACAAAACTTGGTTGGATAAATTTTTCATGGAATATATATTATATATTTTTTTCCATTACAAGAATATATCATAAATTTGACCTAACTCGCCTCTTTTTATGTATCTGTGTATATATGTGTATGTATGTATGTGTCTGTGTATTTGTATGTGTGTGTATATATATATATATATATATATATATATATATATATTGATGTGTGTGTGTGTGTGTGTGTGTGTGAAGTTATATGTATGGATATTTGTGTATGTACAAATGTGTATGCTTGTATGAAATGGATGTGTGTGTTTATATATACACGTGTGTTAGCATGCACATATAAATGTGTTAATGTGTGTACAATAATGTATGTAGATTTTGATGTTAAGCAGTGCTGTTTTGTCATACCATATTTATAACTAAACTGCTTTACAATTCTGTCTGGTTTAACGTCTGTTGTCGTTGTCAGGACTCACTAGATGTCCCGTCGATTACGATATACAAATATGCTCTGATGAGGAAAGGCATTGTGTGAAAATATTCATGATGGTTGCTGCCCCATCTTCATTTTTTTTTATTGTATTTATTATCAATATTATTATTATTATTATTAGGATTATGTTGTTGTTTTTTTATTACAAAAGACAGTTGCTAGCTTTGTAGGTGGGGTGCTTAGCAGTCTGTATGCAAGAAAAATAACAAACTATTTCTCATTCATGTGCTTCTCTATATTATGAAAGCGACCTTTCAGATGGGCAAAAAAGTTATAAATCATTCAATTGATGGATGGTTTTATAATGCCTGGTTCCCCAGATACCCCTCTCTCCCTCCCACTTTTGTATTAATTTTTTTTTTTTTGTTCCATCTTTATAACGACAGTGTGTTGCTGTTAAATTCTCCTGAAAACTGGAGATTAATCCAAAAGTTTTGATTTCTTTACACATTGTACCATTTATTTATTTATTAGTTGTTTTTTTTACCATTATTCCTGTCCTGGCGGCATAGTTGTGTGGTTAAGAAGTTCTGCTTCACAACCAAATGGTTCTAGATTCAATCCCACTGTATGGCAGTTTGGTTGACCAAAGCTTTGTGAATGGAATTTTGTAGAAATTCATTTTATAGATGGATAGAGAGATAGATGGTTTGGTATAAATATTTGCATAAACATGGCATGTAACCATATATTCAGAACTCTGTATAATCCATTACATTCCAAATTTCATCCTGAAAGTGGGTTCTTGCTAATATTCAAATAATCCTATGACGTGTGCAGAAGCTATAATATCCTTAGAGTATTCATTTTATAATAATCAAATATATATATATGTATGTATGTATGGTCATTACAGATATAGGGTGAAATATAATTAATTTAATAAAATCAACAAATTTCCCCTTTATGTATGTATATATATATATGTATATAAATGTGTGTGTGTATATATATATATATATTATATATATATATATTATATATATATATATATATATGTTCATTCATTCACACTCATACACTTTCACTATCCTCTACCATTTTGTTGTCCTTTTCTCTTCTTTTCCTTGCTCTGGTCTTGTGCTTCTGTTTAAATCATCTTCATCACCGTTATTATTATTAATGATGTTAGAATGACCATGAAAAAACAATATTTTTACGTATCAACATCACGAGTGTATAATCTAAACATTTATCTATCTATTGACTACTGTTCTAATCATGATTTCACTTTGAGTATTGAGAAAATCCATATTAAATGGCATTTGTTTGTAATAATTAATTATTGAGAGATCAAAATTAGTGCTGTGTCCATTTAGATTATGTGCTCAAATCCTACTAATGTCAGCCAAGGACTAAGTTTGATCTAATCAACAGTATGATCCTCCCAAAACAATTTGTCATAACCTTTAAAATTATTTTAGTTGTTATTGTCTATTGAAATTATTATTGTTTTTTTATATTAGTTTGATCTTATATTTATCTTTCTTTATCTTTTCTTTTTTAGGTAAGTACCTTTTGCTAACTCAGCTTTGAATTGAGATGTAAACATTGATGGTCCGGTAGGTAATGTATGACTTAGTTCTTGTGATGTTTATTTAACCCCTCTTGAAACCCTGTAAATGGTAAAAAAAACCCACAGAAATCATTCCCAAATGTGGTCTATTTGTGGTCTTGGCAGAATAATGAGAACTATCTGTTTTTCTTTATAGAAATTACATTTATTACGGAGATGTACTTGCATAGCAAGTGATTTGATCTGAGATTGTGTGCTGGAACGAAAATAATTGCAGCGTGGAAGGTGTTTGTAAGCCATTTAAGAAACACGCAAAAGCCGTTCGATTCACTTCAACATTTAAGCTTAATTTGTCAAAATATTTTCGTCACTATAAGACCGCGACCTTTCACTGACAAAAATCCATGCTGCATCTCATAATTACATTTATGTTTCGGAACAAATTAACACACTAACATTAACTTATTATAGAATAAAGTATAACTAACACAAAAAGCACATTGCAGTGAGTAATTTTAATCAATTAAATCTACACAAAAACTGCTGTGAACTGTTCACTAACAGAGATGCAGTGGAATTATGCTAGTGAGCGAGTTGGTGAAGTGCAATGAAACTTTTTGACACTTCTTAATAAGATAGTATTATAAAGAAATAAAAGCAAAGCAAATATAGTATTTTATAGCTTTAATGACCCTCTTATGTAATCATTTCTCTTTCAACATACAATTTCAGATCAAGTCACTTGCCAAACCACTCCAAATTCTGCATTATATATATATATATATATATATATATGTCTGTGTGTAGGAAGCTATATTTATTATACTGTAATATTTTGTTTTACAATAATTATACATTTGGAAACCTTCAATTATCCTTTCAAAGTGATTCAAAATATAAACAGAAGAAGTTGGATGACAAAGTCACCACATAGAATTTAGTTTGACAATTTAGTTCCTAGCTAGATTCCCTGCTATCAAATTGTGATACCTATCTGATTGTGATGTTAGGGTACTGAAACTCTCACCATCTGGTTGTGAGTTCAAAGTGTATTACAGTAATAATGTCATACTCTGAGCAATATATACATATATAACATAAACTGTCTCCAGTTACTTTGACTGATAAAAATGAAAAGGAAAGAAACGAAGTATATTGTACGCTTATTTCATATTTGAGTAGTGGTTAAAAATACAAAAGGCATCCACCCCAGCCGTTAAAACAATTACACCAACAAACTGCCATGTTAAACATGGAAACAAGATGTAAAATAGCAACAAAGGCAACTTCAACAACATTTTAAAATCCCTAGAAAATTGGCGTTGCTTTTGAAATTCAAAATTGTTTCTTCAACTGATATGCTAAATCTTGAAATAAAAAAAGAATTTCTTGTGCTAACACTGCAACATAAATTTTACATTTTTTTACTTAGTTATTTTAGTGTTTACACATTGCTTTGTGACCAGCACTTTCTAAAAACACAGAAACACACAAGTACACGAGCACGCATATTATATCAGGCATCCGAGGCCCAAATTGCAAGAATTGTTGGTCTCCTTATTCTGAAATTGTATCGTTCAGTTGTAACTATTCTGTCCCTCTAGTGAGCTTGCTGTCATCCTGGGATTTAGTCAGGTCTGTTTAAGATTATGGTTTCTGTTTTGCGCAGGACATAATGAGGGGAGGACTTAGCATAAGATTTGGCTTTTTACATTAAATCAGTAGAAACCCAGAGATTGAACCATCTTCAAGTAATTACTAGTACATTTGTGTGTGTTTGTGTATATATATATATGTACACTAGCATACACTAGTAATTGAGGTTGCTACAATAAGACTCTGTGCCAGACTTTGCTGCTGCTGCTGCTTCTACTACTACTACTACTACTACTACTACTACTACTACTACTACTACTACTACTACTACTGTAGTTGTGATCTGCCTTTTATCAAACATCATCATTCCTCTTTCCCTTTATTTTTGTCTACTTTAGGTCTTTTTCTTTTTTTTGTAATCTTGATTTTGTTATGGGTGTTATCATTATTATTATTATTATTATTATTATTATTATTATTGTTGTTGTTGTCATCATCAAAATTGCCTGCCTGAAGAGTGCAAACATAAGTTATCCTATAAGATTTAAAAACCCCCCAAAAAAAAACAAAAGCAATAATAAATAAATTTAAAAGAAAACCTAAACAACCCCAACCCACTGTACACACACACACACACACACACACACACACACACATGCACACACACACAAACAAGCATAAACACATTGAGAAAAATCTCCTTGCCCTCCTGCACCTCCACTCTCTCCAAACTTGCCCTCTCCACCTCCTTCTTCCTCTTCCTCTGTCTCCAACGATCAATTTGCTAAAGTTCTTGTACCGTTCTTTGTTTCTCTGTGACTAGAAGTAAGTAACATTAATCTGTAGAGGAATCATGTAAAAGCATATTGCATTGCTGCTTTTGAGAATAACTGTAGATTTCTGCTGTGGAATGTTTTCTACTTTAAAAGCTTCCAACCTGACTTAGTCCTTTTGAACTCTTGCAATTTTATTTCATTCTCCTGTTTTTGTTGTCGTCGTTGTTGTTGTTGTTATTGCTGTCGAATGTCGGTCGTGTTGTCGCTTTATCTATTTTAGTTCCTCCCTCTCTTTTTTTGTTTTACTTCTAAGTTTTGTGTATGTATGTATGTATGTATGTGTATATATATGTGTGTATATGTATGATCATGTATGGGTGTGTATGTATGTGTGTGTATATATCTATATATATATATATATATATATATATATATGTATGTGTATATACACACATACACATACATACACACATTTGCATGCATACTTACATCCATATAGATATATATATATATGTATGTATATATATAATTTATTTTGGTAATTTAATGAATAATATTGTGAAGAGTAGAGTAGTAATGTTTTGTTTTTTGTAATTTTTCTTGTCCCTAAGATATATATGTATATATATATATATATATATATACATACATATATATATATATATATGCATGTATGTGCCATTGAATTCATCTCAGTTTCAAGGTTTAGGGAGGGACAGAGAGGGCTGTAGGTGGGGTGGGGGTTAAAGAAAAAATGGTCCTTGTTTTTGTTTATATTTAATTTTATCTGTGATCATAAAATTTTATTGTTTATGTTTACAATTTATTGATATTGTTTTGTTTTTTTTATTGCCATTTACAATTTTCTTTTTTTTCATTTTTGCATGTCTAAGATAGGAATTTTCTACTTCTTGACAGCCTCAGTCTCTTAGGCTTGTTTGCCATGTGAGTTCCATTCTATTCCATCCCATTCCATCCCTACCTTCCATTTATTTCTGTGCCATACCCCTTTTTTCTCTCTCTCTCCCTCTTTCCTTCTCTCTCTCTCTCTCTCTCTCTCTCTCTCTTATTTTTGAAATTTTTTCTCAGTGTTGGCCAGGAATTACCTGCAATCATTCAATAAGAGAGAAAAATAAAAGAGGAAACAAGAAGCAAATGAACACAAAAAAAAAACCAAAAAAAAAAAAAAGATAAATTGAAGATTTCGAGAGTGGAAGAAAAATGTTGGGCGGTGGTCGGGGATTATAGAGTAGGAGATGATGTAGAGGCAAAGAATACGAATAAGAATAAGAATTTGGTTTCTTTTTGAATATATTAGAGAGTCACTTTGAGTAAGGAATGAGAGGGGTAACACTGACTAAAAATGAAGATTCGATATATTGACTTTCTGGATATCTTTTTAATTTTCCATTAAGTATCCTGAAAAAAAACTCACTTTTGTCTTTTCCATTTTAAATTTATGAGTATATGTGTATGTGTGCGTGCGTGTGTTGTAATAAATGTTATGTATTTCATTTATACAAGTATGTATAGCTGTACTTAGGTGTGTGTGTGTATGTGCATATATATATATA
>NC_043009.1:49593911-49596411 GCF_006345805.1 Octopus sinensis | reverse complement strand
GAGAGAATTTTATTTATTTATTTATTTATTCAGAGAGGTAACATCAAGCACTGCTATGGGCATCTTAAATAAAAAGGTTGCGTATTTTGAAGGAGACACCTAATGTTTCTGACACTCCAGAAATCAAGCTATGCTGGAATTTGACATAAGCTGGGAGGTTCTTTTTGTTTTTTGTTTGTTTGTTTGTTTTTATGGTTGCGGTGAGGTGGGGATGGTCTGACATAGTTTCAGTCTAATGTGGTGATGATGATGGTGCTGCTGTTACTGCAAATGTTGTCATCATCATCTGTGCATTTTTTTTTTCCAAATGAAATCCATATCCCCATAGTGGTAACTGGTATTTACAGAGTGTTGCTGTCATGCTCCTGTCTTTCTCACCCCCATATTTCTCTAGATTTACATTTCTATGTAAAAAAAAAAGACAAAAAAAAAATAATAATAAGTAAATAAAAAAGAAGTTTGTCTCTTGATTCACTCCCACATCCCCCACCTCCCTCACTGCAATGTTCACATTCTGGTGTACTTGTATGTACTTACTCCTTTAGTACCACTTACCCTCTATAACAATCTGAATTTGGCAGAAGCAGTTTTCGACTTAACTGTTTAGAATTTCTCAAGTGTCTTTACTGACCCTTTCTGTGTGGAAAATGGCTGGCTGACTGGCTGCCTGGCTGGCAGGATGGATAGGTGGTGGTTGTCGTTGGTGGAGGTGGTAGTAATAGTGCAGTTAGTTTTTGTGATGTCTCTGTAAATGTTAGTGTTACTCAAAGTCTTTATGCTAGTATACTAAAAAAGAAAAAAACAAATAAAGTCTCCTTGCCTAATATGTGAGTATGTGTGTGTGTATGTGTATACACACTTGCCCACATTGATTTAGTGGGGAGACAGACAGAGAGTGAGTTAGTAGGGTAGGGATATATGTGTTCCTACATATGAGTGTATATGTAGTAGTATATATATTCTATTAAAATTTTCTTTCTTTTTTTTTCCTTTGTTTTTGCAATACTTTATCCCATCAGCTGAGTTGTGGCATCGGATAATGCAGGTTATTGACTGCAATTCTTATTCGTGGTTTTTAAATGTAAAGGGTATGGTACATAGGGTGGGGTGGACAAATCTGTAGCCATTCTGTCTGAGGAATGAAGTTGTAGAAGAGAGATCAGCTCCCTGTATGGCTTAAAATATTTAGAGGTTGTCTCTTAAAAATGATGGTTGTATGATTGATGGAGACCTAGTAAAGTTTACTCACTTCCTGTCACACTACTACTACTACCACTACTGTTACTGCTGATGCAGCACCACTTCCTACATTTGATGGTCAATTTCCATAGTATGTAACTTTAAATGAAACCATCTATAGCCTCTGAGTTGACCAAAACTTTTCAGGAGAATTTGGGAGGCAAAAAGTGATGGAAACATCTTTTGTGTATGTGTTTGTGTTTGTTTATATTTGTGCTTCTCTGGAAATTATTGAACTACAAGCTGTGATGTTATCATTTCTGCTGGCTTTGTACCTTAAAAAAAATGTGGAATAAGACATCACTTACTGAAAAACTGATAAAGTTTAGTAACAGGAAGGACATTTGGTTATAAAACTATGCAGAAAACTATGAGAAAAGGACATAAAAGCAAATGAATATCTCTCTCACTCCCTCTCTCTCCCTCTCTCTCTCTCTCTCTCTCTCTCTCTCTATATATATATATATATTATATATATATATATATATATATATATATATATGGTTGGCGTTAGGAAGGGCATCCAGCTGTAGAAACACTGCCAGATCAGACTGGAGCCTGGTGCAGCCCTGGCTTCCCAGACTCCGGACGAACCGTCCAACCCATGCTAGCGCGGAAAACGGATGTTAAACGATGATGATGATGATATATATATATATACACACACACATAAATACATATATATATTTACATAATATGTTTATATTCATAAACTGGTTAGAATTTAGATGTGAAGTGCTGTTTCAACACCAATTCTTCTTTTGTCCCTCCTCTATCTTTTAATGAATGTAACAGAAACCTGTGTAGTTGATTACATGAAGTTACCTTATCTGTTCAATTTACAATGCATAAAATCTTCCTTTTCTTCTGGAAAAAAAATACAAGTGCCACATATTAAAAGTAGTAAATCTTTAAGACCCTTCTCTCTCTTTGAAAATGATATGACTACAGGCTGAGATGCTAATTGAATGCTTCATTAAGTAACCCACGTCTTTGATTATTTCTTTAACTAACTGTGATTGTGCACTCCTTTGTGTGCATGTGTGTGTCCTCTGACTGACCTATATAAATAAATATATTATTTCCCTTAAATATGCCCCCTTGAAATACTTTGATTCATTGATTTATTTTATTCTTTACTGCTATTTTTCACATTTATACTTTCCCCTGAAAACTCTCTCTTATTTATGTTTGTTTGTAATATTCATGTTAAGGATCAGCAAAGTTCATTTCTTCCTTCATTAACCTCACAGCCTGTATC
>NC_043009.1:49581411-49586411 GCF_006345805.1 Octopus sinensis | reverse complement strand
CGTATTTGTCATCTTCACTCACTCACTTTCTTCTCTCTCTTTCTCTCTCTGTGTTTCTAATTTATATATATATAATATATATATATATATGTATGTATATGTAAATGTAATCATCATCTTTTAAAATCCATGTCACACACACCCACATATATATATAATTTTGTATTCCTTTGTCATATCATTTTCTTATTATCACTCTGTACTTGACTATCGTTTCCTTCCGAAGGAATTGTGTGTTGAGTTCTTAATCAGGTTATTAGTATCACAATGCCAAGTGAAATATTAATGTATGTGTGTGTGTGTGTATGTATACATACACACATATATATAAATATATATATATATTTATTCAGGCATCAGATCAAATTTTCTTTTAGACTGTGCTTTTTTCCCCACTTAGGACAACTGACCAATAAAACCTAGTAGCGTAACAAAATAAGTAACACAGTTAAAAAAGAAATCATAGGTACTAGGGTCGATTTATTCAACTAAAAAAAATTCTTCAAAGCAGTGTTCCAGCATGATTGGAACAAAATAAAAGATCATATAAATGTTTTGTTAACTAAATGAAGTCAGAAGGCTTCAGTCAGCCGAAGCCATGGTAAACACTTGCCCAAGATACTGCCCAGTGGGACTGACCCCAAGACCACGTGGGTAAGGGGCAAATTTCTTAACCACAAAGCCATACTTGCATCTATAGCCTATGTCTGAGCTTATAACTCTCTGTCTGCCTACCTGCCTGTCTGTCTATCTATATGTCTCTCTCTCTCTCTCTCTCTCTATATATATATATATATATATATATATATATATATACTTTATTAAAAGCAGCAGAAATTCAACAAAACCTGTTACTCGGAGTTTCGCGTACCCGTTTTTCGGTCAGCTTTTTTTTGTTTTTTTTTTTAGACAAAACTGTCCAACGAACGGGAACGTGAAACTCCGAGTAACAGGTTTGTTGAATTTCTGCTGCTTTTAAATAAAGCATATTACTCTACCCCTGGTATTTGAGTACTCTTTTTTCCACCTTGTTTCACATTTTTGTGTTTACTCCGGTGTATATATATATATATATATATATATATATATATATATATATATAATATATATATGTATATATATATGTATAATATATATATATAGATAGATAGATATGAAACCTTTGTGCCATGCATTTTGCAGTTTTTTTCTTTACTTTCCCTATGTAGCTTCCTTTACATATGCACACAAGCATGTATACAAGCACCTACACACACATACACACACATGCAATCATGTTACCTCATTTTTATTCCTCCCTCCTTCCCCAACATCAGTTCACAATCGGCATACCGCTCCACTCCCAGCTACATCCCTCAATTCCCCTATTGTCATCATATCTGTAATACAATAAGCACTGATATTATATATATATATCAGTGCTAACTGTAAGACAAGTCACTCAGTGTAGTCCTTGTTTAATTATCCCTTGTTATAGTTATCAGTGAATGTAAAACTATATTGTAATCTGTTTATAAAGCCCCGGTACTTGGTCATCATCATCTTCATCATCATCAACTTTATTTTATTATATTTGTATTATAGAAAATTGTTTAAATGAAATTATTATCATTATTATTATTATTATTATTTAATTATTTATTGTAATTACTTTTATTTTTCTAATTATTTTTCTAAAATTTTTTTTTTTAATTTCAAAAATATGTTCAAAAATTAAATCATTGTATGGGGATTTTGTTTGTGTGTGTGTGTTACAGTCATATTTTGTGGTTACAGTGGTATGCAATCTAGATATGTAATTACCATGGTGCTAGATGTGTGTATACAGACATAGAGTAATGTATTAAAATTGAGCTTGTATGTCTGTTCTATGAATATTTCATTAGTGTGTGTGTGTATATACACACAAACAACATGCTCACACACACACACACACAGAGGCACATATACACCTCACAGAAATTTATACACACATGTATAGACAAGCAGAGCTCTATAGATTTCTGCATATATTAATACAAATTCATTTATATGGGTATTTAGAGCATCTGAGTAGTTAGTGATATATATTCATATATATGAATGTATTAGTGCTTGTGTATATGTGTGTGTATGTGTGTTGCTATGACGTCATTATGCTGTAAATCATAATCTAGGGAAGCCTGTATGAATACATTACTTTGTCTATATCATGTCAGTTTTATGTATGTGTGTCTATGAACAATTAGAAACATCTATTGATACATCAGTTAGATACATCGATAGAAATGCTAGCATAATCACTCATATACTTTTATGATCAGCTTTTTTTTTTGGCAAGAGAATTCATCAGGTGGTAGCCAACTTTACTTGGGTGTTCTGACTCTAAACCACAGTGTGTGTGTGTGTGTGTGTGTGCATGTACACAAGCGCACACATACACACTCATGTATCTAGAAATATATCTCTATATCAGATGTATTTCAAGATACTTCCATCATCGTTTGAAGTCCTTTTTACCATGCTGGTACGGTCTGGACGGTTTGACAGGAGCCAGTGAGCCAAGAGGACTGTGCCAAGCTCCAATATCTTCTTTGGCATGGTTTCTACAGATGGATGCCTGTCTTAATGCCAATCTCTTTACAGAGTGTACTAGTTGCTGTTTTCATGGCCCTAACACTACAGAGTTCACCAAGTGCTGACAAGGACAAGACCTTCCCCCACTCAACTCAATGTAAGGGTATGATCAAGGGACAGTAGCAAGTGCTAAGTAGGAGATACGTAACTTCTTCAGCTAGAGAGAGAGAGAGAGAGAGAGAAAGATAATGAAGGCATATCTTCAAGGAACAAGGTGACTGTCAGAGAGATGATTGTGCCACTCTTTTCTATCTTGACCCAAATTGCTTAACTAAATCATATGGAGGCTTTTCCAAGTGGCCTTTCCTGATCTCTTGGTGACCACTCAGCAACTTCGTGGGTCCACTCGTTGTCCGTGAACCTTGAGACATGTCCAGCTCTGCGGAACTTGGGCTTTCAGCATTCCGCACTCACATCGCTCACTTCGCGCCATTCTTGAATTATCTCATTTTGAATATGCTTTCATAATGATGCTCCTAGCAAGGATCTTTCTATGGCCTTTTGCATCATAGCCAGTCAATGTGTGAGTATAAACCTAGTATGGCTAAATGGTTAAGAAGTTTCTTTGCTATCACAAGTTCTCGCTTTTAATCCTGCTGCATGGTATGTTGAGCAAGCATCAGTTTCTTGTAGTCTTAGGTTGACTCGTACACTTTAAGTGAAAATGGCTTGATGGAAACCGCATAGAAGCCCCTTGAAGGTATTGCTCCTTTCATTCAAGTGTACAGCCTTGCCACATATCATGTCATGTTGGTTCTGCCTGTCTGTGGAATACTCTTCCGCTTATATGTTAATTTAATGAATATGTAATTCACTTGATCCAATAAAAGAATCCCATTTTGTCAACAGTGTTTGAGAACCATTCTTATATGTAAATATATGTGTCTGCATATGTATCATATACATGTATGTGCGAACATATATGCATGCGAATGTGTGTGCACATTTAAATGTTGTGTGTATATGTGTGAGACAGATTTACTCATTTTTAAAAAGAGCACAAGGGGCTAAACACAGAGGGGACAAACAAGGACAGACAAAGGGATTAAGTCGATTACATCGACCCCAGTGCATAACTGGTACTTAATTTATCGACCCCGAAAGGATGAAAGGCAAAGTCGACCTCGGCGGAATTTGAACCCAGAACGTAACGGCAGACGAAATACGGCTACGCATTTCGCACGGCATGCTAGCGTTTCTACACACACACATACATACACACAAACACATACACACATGATATTCCCTTTTAAAATCGTGTTTTTATCTCTCTCTTTCTCTCTCTCTCTTTCTCTCTCTCACATACATACACATGTATATGTGTGCATATGTATCTCTAAAGGAACATATTGATAAGTGTATAAGAACAGAAATCCATTAGCAAGGGAGATGGGTTCTATACAGTAATATGCAAGCTGTGTGTGTTTGTGTGCGCATGTAGCTAACATAGAATATATTTATAGGCTTTATTTCTTTCTTTTATCATAATGGCTCATCACTTCACTTAATTACAGTCGTATTGTCAGTGATGCTCACTAGAAGGGATACCCTTAATTTAACACTTCAGGGTGGGTGAACCAGTTCAGCTTCAGAATGAGCGTCTCTAGTTGCAGTCTGGGTAGAAATGGAATGAATTAAGAAATGAAGCAATTTAGCTGCGTCTTTCATATCATCTTCCACCCATCCACCTACCCAGCATCACTCTTCTACAATCTAAACTTTTTATCTTTACCCAGGCGACACATTCTGAACTGAGGAAAGTAATGGGTTGAGCAATTACTAGAAATTGAAGCCTCAAATATTTTTTTCAAATACTTAGTCAGCTAGGGAAATTCTACACAATATCTCATCATAGTAGACATAGCAACCAAAATTTTCTGAAATTACCCCACCAACACCACCACCTTACAAAAAGGGAAGAACACATTCAATAATGCAGTTCTAGATTATCCTAAGCAACAGCAACATCAAATATGATATTTAAAATAATGTTTCCTGGTTCTCAAAGGACCCCTCAAGAGCCTAGTGTTTAGCTTTTGTTTTGTGGTATGAAGTAGAAGAGAGATTAATCCCTCTTGGATAGGGTATCAGTCTGTTGCAGTTAACTTCCCATGTAATCATCTTTTCCCTTTACAATGGAAGCTAAGCAATCTAGATGAAGATGTTGATTCACAGAAACCCATTAAGATGCTGGCAGCTGGTTTGAATCAATATAACAGCAATTTAAGAGAATAAAAGAATCTTTATGCATCTATGTGGCTACTCAACATTTTCAAAATAGTAGCTAAATTCTCTCATTTCATCTCACCACCTTGGAAAAGGACGGACACATTAGGTAAAGTAGTTCTTGATATCCAAAAAGATGGATTGGCCATGGCTGGAAG
>NC_043009.1:49573911-49576411 GCF_006345805.1 Octopus sinensis | reverse complement strand
TTTTTTTGCTAGTTTTTTTTTTCTTCTGTATTATATTAATTCTTCAAAATATTATTTCGGCAACTAAATTATAATCAATGGAAAAATGTATCTTCATGATTTTAAATTAAGTTAATATCTGAAAAGTAAGCTAAGAGTAGCAGGGTTTGGTGGGAAGGAAAACATATTTCGGGGTGGAAAAATTTTAAAAAAAAGAAAAAAAGAAAAGAAGAAAAACAAATTACAAGGAAAAAAACAAATACAATGGCAAAATATAATTCTGTAATTATATTAAATTTTTATTCCAATTGCTATTTGAAGTTCTCTTTATTATTTATGACTATGTTTATTTCTTTTTAATTTAAAATTTTTTTTTAGATTTTATTCAATGTAATTTTATTATTTATCATTCCCGTATTTGTTTTGTTTATTTTCTAATATATACGTGGATATGTGTGTGTGTGTATTTTTTCCCTCTATGTAATTTCCCAAAAAATAAATGTTTTGAATACTCTGTTTATTTATATTCAAAATGGGAGACATTTTAGCTGTAGATGCTGTGCGCTTAAATAAAGAGATTGATAGATAGAGGTATAGATAGATAGATGGGTAGATAGATTGAGAGAAAGGGGTGGCGAGAGATTGGCTAACAAATTTAATCTTCCTACAAGCCTCAATATTTAGTTATCCAGAATTGTGTGCTTTGTTTATTTATGTATCTGTTTAATAGACTGGTTGGGAAGGGAGGATTTGGCACTTATAGTAAAATATTCAAGGTTCGATGCTTTGACAAAATCTACTTTGATGCGATATATCATGTTTCTCTGAGTTCTAGTCGCACTTGGAATGATTTTCATTTTCATCCTGCCAAAAGTGAAGAAGTTGTCAGTAAAATACACACATTAACACCTATTGATTAGTATCAATGGTACAACACACACACACACTCACACATATACACCCTCCCATGAACATAATGTAAGATTCAGGACATTCGAATGTGAATACTTTTCATTATTTTGTGTACGCTTTTAGTCTTTTTCACTAATTTAGACTGAGTTCATCCCAAAGCTCCATCTTCAAAGGATTCAGTCAGTGATACAAACTCCAGTATTTCTTTCAATCCGGTACTCAAATTATTGATTCCTATTCATAGAATGGTTTAGTTAGTTCTTTCACATAAATGGATGGTGCTTGACTGACTAGTTTACCGTGGTAAATGTAAAATCCAGACTCTATTATACATGTGTGAGTCTGTGCGTATACATACATACATACATACATACATACATACATACATTCATATATATATATATATATATATATATTATATATATATATATATATATTTTCATTCATTCATTCATTCATTTCATTTGTATGAGTTTTCTATGCTGGCGTTGCTCAAACCTGAGGAAATCAATGCAGGATTTTCAAAGCTGGATGCCCTACCTGTCACTCACCTTTATCTATTTTCTTTCAAGGATTTTTTTTATTCCAGAGGAATTCAGAAGCACAGAGTTAACAGATGATTTTTAAAAGGAAAGGTCAACAACCATCACTAGTTGAAGCCCAGTTATAAATGCTGATGTCAAAACATTTTTGCTCAGTATAGTTTTGTAAACATTGATACAAACCCACACATACATGACAAATATATTGTAAAGAGACAATTTCTAAAAGGCTCTTAATTTTCCCAAGGGTCTTATCTCTAGATTTGGACAGGATGGGGATAAAGATATAACTTAGATGTATGATCACTTATTTCTGATACCATTCCTATAGATTGGGCTGAGTTTTATTTATTGATCATTGTTCTGTCCAAATACACAATTAAATATCTATAGTAGATGTGAACTTGAGATCTTTTGACTTTATAGTCCAATGATTGTGTGTACACAACTGCTTCACTTATGCAAGTTTATATATGAATAATGGTCGTTACATATATATATTGACATAGTTGTTATTGTCCATTGTAACATGAACTGATGTACTTTTGATCTGTGATCACAATACATACACAATACAGTACAGTGGGACAAATATAATGGCCAGTTTGAGTTTGATCTAAACTCAAATCAGCCATTATATTTGTCCTACTGTATTGTCCTTTCTCTCTTACTCTTGCAAATGTGCAGACACATGAGCCAAAGATAGAGCCCCTATGTAATCAATGCCCCTGCAAGAAAATTTCACCCAAATTTCTTTAAAAATTGTTCATGCAGTTTTAAAAAAAGAAATGCATATTGAATATGTACTTGTGCATCAATGTGTTATATCTGAGGGCACAGGAATGATGATCACAGCTGAGACGTTTTTGATCATTTGTCTACTCAATCAGAGCTGACCTTGGGTTAAACAACAACAACAGCAATAATAAACCTCTACATTCTAGTGTTATGCTTAAGTAACTCTCCATTGATACACAAATAAAGAATTTGTTGACTAGTTTTGTGTAGATTATTAAATGGTTTTTAATAAATCTGAATTGTCAGAAATACAAACTTAGCAATTTCTC